>NC_084603.1:17889778-18027278 GCF_033807715.1 Cololabis saira
TCCATGCATTCAACTTTCATTTCTATTTTTATTGTTGTTGTTTTTCTTGTTAGTTAATGGTTTTACGTTATCGTAAATCAGGATTTATTTGGGGTATTGGTTCACATCTGCTTTGGTACCCGTATGTAAATAAATTCTGATTGATTTTTAATGAGTTGTTTGTGTTGCTTTGCACATATTTTGGTCACAATGGCTGTTTGTATACTGTTCCTGTATACTATCCTGTGATCATTCTTTTAAATAAAGTAAAAAAAAATTTTTTTTTTTAAAAACACTGTACTTCCGTGTCCTTTTACTCCCCCTGGTGTTCAGAGTGAGGAAGTGCATGTTGGAATGTTGTCAGGGACCTAAATGATCTTTATGTCACTTGTTGCTGATAGAAGCTTGGATGGTTTTTACCAGTGTTGTGCAAGTTCTTACATCTCAAGAACTAGTTCTAAAAATGAATAGTTCACGTACATAGTTCACCATTTTCTCTTTGAACTAGTTCAAATTCAGTTCATTTCAATATTTTTATGTGAGGAGTACGAATGAAACGCCCCCCTATCCTAAAACTGTAAACAATCATGTATTGTTCTATTGCAGAGGTTTTCAACTGGTTTTGTCCCAGTCCCACCATTATAACCAAGAAACAACTCGGGGACCAACTGCTTTTGGGGAAGTTTCACTGTAAAACCCAACAGTACATATTAATAACAGAAGTAAGTTGAAATAACTTAAACTTTGGAAAAAGTTGTGGTCACTCATTGCCATCAGTTAAGATAACTCAAAAATGAATTAAATAAATGTTTGAAGCTGGTATAAGATGTCTGTGTTTGTATTGTGTTAAAGCAACTTAAAGTTGAGTTATTTAAGTTATGACAACTAAAATGGTTTAAGGTAAATCATTTTCCTAAAATGAATTGAGGAGCTAGAAGTTGTGACCACTAGAATGTGATCATTTAATTTAGAGGAATAAAACTGAGTAACTTGAATTTAAGTGCTAACATTTATGTAAAGAAGATTCAATTAAGTTAGTCTGGCTTGATGCAAATTAATACAATCAACACTTTGTAAATAAGTCTGAAGGAAATACTACATATGAGATAATACGTATTAGTTTTTTTTTTTTATAACTTTTTATTTTTTCCTTTTTCACAAATAACAGAACATTTCCCCCTTACACAGACAATCAAAAAGTGCATATTAAGTCGACATTAATACAGACAGCAAGATTACTTATTAAGACAATTCCCCTTCTTTTACTACAACCTATTTCTATCAGTATCCAAATACAACACAACATCTCCCCATCTTTGGTCAAAAGTGTCCATTTTCTTCTGTAGCCTTGCGGTCATCTGTTCCATGATGTAAACCTGCTTCAGTCTCTGCTTCCACTGTGTTACTGTCGGTGATTTACTGTCCTTCCAATTCACAGTAATCATTTTCTTGGCAATCAGTAACAAAATCTGCAGTATATATCGCTGTTCTGCGTTATACATTTCCTTTGCTACAGCTCCCAACAAATACACTATAGGATCCAGAGAATACGTATTAGTTTTAAGTTCAGTTTACTGAATATAATGGTACTATCAAATTTATTTAACCAAGTTACCTTAACAGTAAATATTTAAGTTACTTGAACCTAGTGCTGGGCGGTATACCGGTTCATACCGAATACCGGTGTTTATTTTTCTTATGATATGAATTTTTCGTATACCGTAATACCGGTGAGTATGTACAGTAGCGCACACAACGTTGGGAACGCCGCGCGGCGCGGCGGAACGTAGCGCCGCTGGACAGTGTTTCCCCTCCCACTGTATGGGCCTGGCGGGGCCGCCAGGCCAACGAGACCCCCCGCCAGGCCTAAAAAAATCAATGATCATTTACGTTTAGGAGCCTCTGCAGCGCGGTTCTGCAACGGGAGTCAACCTGCTTCGTTGCCTAGTAAAGCCTGAATTATGGTTCGGCGTTAAATCGACGTAGAGCCTACGCCGTAGAGCCTACGCCGTAGGTTACGGCGTCGGGTACGCGGTGACGTGCACTGTACGGCCGCTCGCTGCGTAGGCTCTGCGTTGGTGTAACGCGGAACCATAAATCAGCCTTAACGATGCGAGTACCGCTGCTGAGAGCGCGGGCATTTTATTATACATTATGGGATGTATAGAGTTTGTAGCTAGCCAACTATGGCGCCGGCCAAAAAAAGAAAAAATATCGCGGGCGACAGACAACATGATATAAAGAAATGTTTCTGCCAGGTACGTGTGTTTGTGTTTGCATGAGACGCTGCAGGGAAGCATGAAGGAAAAAACAGCCCGACGACGCACCATGCGTCCGCGGGGTCCTAGCGCCAGGCATACGTGGGGCCATGCAAACCTGTATTTATACTAGTGTAGACATTAATGTTTTTCTACAATATTTCCTCCTCATGACAGTAAAATAGGCCATTCTAAGCCAATTTACTGCAGCAATTCCTTTCCAAACCATTAGAAAATGTGGTTAACACCCAGTTGTGCATGAAAAAAAAAATACCGTGATATACTGTGAAACCGATATAATTAGGAAAAATGCCGTGATATACATTTTTGGTCATACCGCCCAGCACTACTTGAACCTCAATGGAATATTTTTTTACACTTGAATTGTTTGAGTTAATAAACTTAAATGGTTTTAGTTGATTGGTTTCCTCAAACAGTTTGAGTTCAACTAATTTATCAGGTTTTACAGTGTTGTTTTATTTTGCACCTTGCTTTTAAAAACGAGTTTGGGCCTATATAGGCTATTTATTTGCATCAGTGTATATTTTTATTTGCAGCTTTTGCTATAAAAAAAAAAAAAACACAGTCAATGAGAAATGAAGAATAGGAAGCCAAGAAGGCTTATAATATTACAAAGTTCACTCTCACTCATTTGACATAATTTGGATGGGTAAATTATTCACAAAAATGAATAGTAAATGGAAAATAAATTGAGTCTAAAGAATATATATTTTTTTTTTTTTAATTATTGTTTTCCATTTACAATTTCACGGACCACCTGCAATACCGCCACGGACCACCAGAGGGCCGCGGACCACCGGTTCACAAACCCTGTCCTAGTGGCTTTTCAACTTTACTCAGAGACTGGAAATTTCCAACAATGCTAGTTATTTCTCTTCAGTGAATCCTTTCGAAGGGCTAAATGTCAAATGTCTCTGCCGTGCCAGTTGAGGCTGGAAAAGCGCTGATATTTACCGTGATTTAGATTCAAAACCCTCGAACAACACGTGGATTTGTTTTGTTGTCTTTCTTTACTATCTCGCTCTCTTATCCGACACAGTGGATATCTATATTTAATCACCTGGGGCTGTGAGATTCCATTACTAATTCATATCTGATCTGCACATGTTTGTGGATCTGCTGCATCTGTTGCTCCTCCGTCGTTATTGGAAACAGGTCACGCTTTATTTTCAGCTTCCGCTGCATTTGGGTTGGTTTTTTCCTATATTTGAAGGCACCAATGAGTTTTTTTAAATTTTTTTTTATGAATTCCCATTTGTCTGAGCGCTCACATGAGTTCCACCACCAGCAGCGATGCTGGAAACTCCTGGAAACTCGGGTGTGATGTGAAAAGAGCCATTAAAGTAAATCAGTCTTTGCAACATGTGCCTGTGGACGTGATGGTTTTGGCAAAAATAAGTCAAATCAGATGGAGATTAACCCTCGTACTGTCTTTGGGTCAAAATGACCTCATTCTCCTGTTCCTTCTTTCCTCCTGCTCTCTCCTTCCTTCTCCCTTCCTCTTTTCTCACTTCCTTTCTTCTTTACTCCTTCCCTTCCTTCTCTCCTCTCTTCTTTCCTTCCTTCCTTCCTTCCTTCTTTTATCCATTCCTTCCTTCCTTCGTTTTTCCTCCCTTCTTTCCTTCTTTCCTTCTTTTTTCCCTTCCTTCCTTCCTTCTTTTCTTCCTTCCTTCTTTTATCCCTTCCTTCCTTCCTTCCTTCCTTCTTTTTTTCCCTTCCTTCCTTCTTTCCTTCTTTTGTCCCTCACTTCCTTCCTTCTTTCCTCCCTTCCTTCCTTCTTTCCTCCCTTCCTTCCTTCTTTCCTCCCTTCCTTCCTTCTTTTCTCCCTTCCTTCCTTCTTTTCTTTCTTCCTTCCTTCCTTCCTTCCTTCTTTCCTCCCTTCCTTCCTTCTTTTCTTCCTTCTTTTCTTCCTCTCCTTCCTTCCTTCCTTCCTCCCTTCTTTCCTTCCTTCCTTCCTCCCTTCTTTCCTTCCTCCTCCCTTGACCCGAAGACAGCACAAGTGTTAAAGAAGCATATAGAGTGTTAAACGCAGCTGAAGCAGCCCCTCTGGAAATAAGCCTGATATTGGATAAATCAAGCCAAAATTGTCTTATCTTTAGCAGAAATATCTCTACCAGTGGGCTGAGAAACATTTATTGACCAGAATTTCTAAAACAAGAAGAAAAGTCTGAAATTCCAGCTATCAGCCAGTTTTTAGGTGATTTGATTGAGTGTCTCTTTTAAGTCCAGCCTAATAAGAAATCTTGGTGTGGTCTTTGACAAAGACGTGTCATTAGAACAAATCTCCAAACAGCTGACGAGGAACTGTTTTTACCATTTAAGGAATATCTCTAAACTAAGAATTTCTAAAGACGATTACAGTGCGAAGACCCTATTGTATCTGTAGGAATTTTTATTTCTTTCTTTCTTTATTCTTTCTTTCTTCTGTGGAACAAGATTTATCTTCTCATTACAAGCAAAAAAATCTTAACAAGAATATTTGTCTTATTTCTAGTTAAAATATCTAATTTTTAGTCAAAAAAAATCTCATTACACTTAAAACAAGAGTCATTACCAGAAAAATTATTTTCACCTGTTTCAAGTAGATTTTCACTTAAAATAAGTAGAAAAATCTGCCAGTGGAACAAGATTTTTTCGCTTGTAATGAGAAGATAAATCTTGTCCCACTGGCAGATTTTCCTACTTATTTCAAGTGAAAATTTGAGAAAATATTTTTATCCCTATTATCCGCGTACACGTCAATCTCATGACATCACTGGGTGATTCTTTGGGAAAAATGTGTGTTTTTGCATGTTTTGTCACATTCCTTCCTTCCTCTATGAGTTCATGTTTGTTCTAGTTCTGCCTGGTTAAAAAAGAAAAGTACAAAGGCTTGAAGTTTTGTGCTACTTGTGCTTAATTTATTTTTTCATTCTGTTATTATTTTATTTATTTTATTATTTATTAAAGTACTTGAATTTTAAATTATTTTAATTTAAGCAATTTTTTATTTTTTTATTTATTTTATTATTTTATTGATTTAATTTGCCTTAAGATGATTATTTTGTACTTTTGTCTGTTTGAATGGTTGTGTTAAAAAAATAAATCAGACGTTACTCAACAGTTACTCAGTACTTGAGTAGTTTTTTCACCAAGTACTTTTTTACTTTTACTCAAGTAATTATTTGGATGACTACTTTTTACTTCTACTTGAGTCATATTATTCTGAAGTAACAGTACTTTTACTTGAGTACAATTTTTGGCTCCTCTACCAGCTCTGCCGGCTGGGTGTAGTTACCAGCTATCACCACTAGAGGGAGACACACACCCATCAATACACGGCTGCCTGTCCAAAAAAAAAAACTAACTGTGAGTTAAAACTCTTTACAATTGCAGGAAATATTCCAGGGATCCCATCCTGTTCATTTTCTCAACTCCAGAGTGCAAGGAGTCAGAGGCAAAGTTTCAAACCCCAACAAGTGAGTAAAACCAGTACAAGTGTACAAGTACAACAGCTGCATTTATTCATCACACGTCTGAGCTTGAAGTTCAGCTGAACGACCTCTCTGTTCTAACACAAGACTTTCAGATTACAGGGAAAATAAGGTTTTTTTTTATATAATTGTTTCTTTATTTGGAAAGGACAAGTAGATAAAACGGTAGAGCAATATTCAAGTAAATGAAAATGAATCTCCTTCCAGTTTTGTTTGTTGGGTCCTGAAAAATGTACATTACTAGACATGAAGGTCATAGTTCACAGGTTTGTCCTTCTATTGAGTTTTATTGAGCCCAGTTTCACAGACAACAATGGGAAAATAAGCTTTAACAAACTTATTTATTTAAATCATTCTTGGCATTTGGGAACTTTCGCCATCAAACTATTGTTTTGAGAATAAAAGCTTTTCTGTGGGTTTATACCTTTTAAAGCAACAAAAACAACCACATAGATCAGGGGTCGGCAACCCAAAATGTTTTAGAGACATATTGGACCAAAAACACAAAAAACTAATATGTCTGGAGCCGCAAAAAATGAAAAGTCTTGTATAAACCTTAGAATGAAGACAACACATGCTGCATGTTTCTATATTAGTTATAACTGGGGGAAGATTTTCTTTTTTCATTATGCACTTCGAGAAAACAGTGGAAATGTCGAGAAAAAAGTTAAAATGTTGAGAAAAAGTTGAAATTTCGAGAAAAAAGTCGAAATATCACGATTAATTTTTAAGTACAATCTTGAGAAAATAGTCGAAATGTCATGAAAAAAGTCGAAATGTTGAGAAAAAAGTCAAAATTAATTATATTTATACCTGTGTGTATACTGTACATATACAGTGTGTATATGCAAACATCTTAAAATGTAAATGACCAGAACAAAATAAACTAAACTAAACTAAAAAAAAAAAAAATGTCGAGGAAATAGTCAAAATGTCGTGAAAAAAGTCGAAATGTCGAGATTAATGTTGAAGTACAATCTTGAGAAAAAAGTCGAAATGTCGAGTAAAAAGTCGAAATGTCGGGATTAAAAAGGAAAAAAAGAAGAAAAAAAGAAGGAAAAAAGAGAAAAAAAAGAAGAAAAAAAGGAAAAAAAAGAAGAAAAAAAGGAAAAAAAAAAGGTCAAACATTTACAGGAGCCACCAGGGCGGCGCTAAAGAGCCGCGGGTTGCTGATCCCTGACATAGCTGAAGCTTCTTTTTAAATTTTAATTTAAATTAATTTTTAATTAATTTTAATGAAAAAATTTAATGAAATCATTATCATTATAATCATTTTACACAACTTATAGCATAAACTTTGGAACATGTTGGTTTCAGGTCGATGGCAGAAACTGACTGACGTGCTTTTATTTATTTATTTCTCTGGTTTCATCCATCCATCGATTAGAGCAGTGATATTTATTCAGTAATTAGAGCAAACGTGTTGTCACTCCTGAACCATAATTCAGTTATGGTAATGGTAAACTAATAATAACATCTTCTGTTGTACTTTATTTATCAATGTTCCTTATCAGTTTTATTCAGATACATTATATTGAAATTTCAGGAGAAGAATCACAATTCTTCTTCGGTGCATTTAAAAAATAAATATCTGAATTTGCGGCGAAGTCTTTGATGCTTCCAGATGATCTGGTTCTTGTCCAGTGTGCGTTACAACAACTTCTTCTTCTTCTTCTTCTTCTTCTTCTTCTTCTTCTTCTTCTTCTTCTTCTTCTTCTTCCTGTGAGAGGAGTGTGAGTGGAAGAGCTGAGAGTGGATGGTTGATTTTTCTATTTTCTGTCCTTTGTTCTTTCATGTTTTGTTAGTGGTGTTTGTGTCAGTTGTTTAGTGTTGTGTTTGGTTAGTTTTATTTAAGTTTGTAGTTGTTTTTGTGTGTTTTTGCCAGCCAGGCTTTGTCTGGCTGGAGGACCACTCAAAGCCAAAATGGCTGCCAGTGGCTTCTCCAAGCTGTCTCGGAAGCATGGCATCAAAGTCGGTGCCGGCTCTCCGTGCAGCGTGGAGGAGGTGGCTTTGGCTGTGGGGGAGATCATCGGGCACAGCTCTGTCATGTCTGCTGCCCGCATGAACAAAGCTGTGGTTTTGTTTTTGGAGAAGGAGGAGCAGGTGAAATGTTTGGTGGAGAAGGGCATCACGGTGAATGGGCTGTTTGAGCCTGTGCTGCCGCTGACGCAGCCAGCAACTAAGATAACACTCTCAAACGTTCCTCCCTTCATCAGTGATGAGTTCCTGATAAGAGAGCTGTCTCGGCACGGTAAGGTGATATCACCAATAAAAAAGATCTTGTCTGGTTGCAAGTCACCTTTACTAAAACATGTTGTATCCTACCGTAGACAGCTCTTTATGATCCTAAATAACAAGACGGAGGAATTTAATTATCGTTTCTTTGTTCGAGTGGACGATTTTGATTATGTTCTGTTTGCGACTTCTTCCCTGGTGAAGTGTTTCGGCTGTGGTGAGGGGGGACACCTCATTAAGGCCTGTCCTAACCGCGCCGGCTCGGCTCCGCAGGTCTCCGGTGGGGGCCCTGCCGCGGCGGCCGAGCGGCCGGCTCCTGCTGCGCGGCGGAGTCCTGGTGCCGCGGTGGGGGATGGGGCTGTGGGGGGAGCTGACTCAGACGCTCCGTCTGGGTCGGACCCCCCCGCGGCTTCATCCGCTCCGGTGGTTGAGAGTCGGGTGGAGAAGGAACAGGTGGAGAAGGAGCAGAGCAGGGACGGTGGTTGTTCTGAGGTGAGTGGTGAGAAGGAGAGTGGAGCAGGTGAAGGTGGTAAAATGGCAGCTGAGGTGACAGGTGGGCTTGGACCTGAGCTGTCTGAAGCAGGTGAGGTGACAAGTGAGCTGGGTGAGGTGACAAGTGTGCTGGGTGAGGTGACAAGTGTGCTGGGTGAGGTAGGTGAGCTGGGTGAAACTGGTAAAGTAATGGGTGAAACAGAAAAAATAACAGGTGAGCTGGGTGAAACCGGTAAAGTGACTGGTGAGTTGGGTGAAACAGAAAAAATAACAGGTGAGCTGGGTGAAACCGGTAAAGTGACTGGTGAGTTGGGTGAAACAGAAAAAATAACAGGTGAGCTGGGTGAAACCGGTAAAGGGCCTGGTGAGTTGTGTGAGGCTGGTGCAGCTACTGAGGCTGAGGTCATGGAGGTGTGTGATCCTCATCCTTTAAAACGGCGCAGTAAGCGCAAAAATACCCAGAAGGAAGTTGTGGGCTGTAAGACTGGTCGGCTGTGGGCAAAACCGAGTGCTGCAGACAGCAGCGACAGTGAAGGCTGCATATCTGACTGCAGTGACATGTCGTGCAGTCAGATGACTGCCAGTCAGGAAAAGAAACTCTACTCTGAAACCATGTTCAAAACGTTCCTGCAACAGACAAAAGGCATGAAAGGCCTGGATATAGAGCAGCATTTTCCTGACAAGCTAATTTTTTTACAAATCAGCAAGGCATGTCATTAAAAACAGAGCTACATCAGATCTCACTGATCAGGAAATTTTTAGACTAAGAAAACAGATGCTTAAGGTGAGAAAGCAACTCGGTTTTTAATGATGTTGAAGCTGTTGGTTTTACTCTTATTTATCTCTTTTACTGTCTTTGCTTTTAACATCTCCATCATAATGGATTCTTTTAGAGTGGGGACGTTGAATGTGAATGGTGCCAGAGAGGCAAGGAAGAGGGCACTGGTGTTTGACACAGCAAGGATGAAAAATATTGATGTATTGTTTTTACAAGAAACACACAGCGATGAAGGCAATGAGGTGGACTGGAACAAAGAGTGGGAAGGAGAGGTGGCTTTGAGCCACAACACAACACTCAGCGGTGGAGTGGCCTTCCTGTTCTCTCGGAACTTTACTCCATCGTCCCTGGAGGTCGAGCATGTGGTGAAGGGGAGGTGTCTTTTAGTCAAGGCACAGTTTGAACATCACACACTGTTTTTTATGAATATTTATGCTCCAACAAACGGTGCAGAGAGGAAGAGCTTTCTAGAAAAAGTCAACACTAGACTGAATTGCTGTGGCTCGGAGGATTTTTTATTCTTGGGTGGGGATTTTAACTGTACCGAGTACGAGTTTTTAGACCGTAATCATGCAGAGCCTCATCCAGCCTCCCAACACGCTCTGAAGCAGCTGGTCTACTCCCACGGGCTGGTGGATGTGTGGCGAAGGATGCATACAGACTGCAGACAGTACACATGGTCCCACCTGAGAGAGGATAGAATCTCCTTGGCCAGACTTGATCGTTTTTATTGTTTTAAGCACCATTTTAATGTTTTTAAGCTGTGTAAAATAATGCCAGCTGGTTTTATGGATCATTCTTTGGTTTTATGTCATGTCACCATAAAAAACATTTTACCTAAGAGTGCATACTGGCATTTTAATTCAGTTTTAACATTTGACAAAGGTTTTAGCGAGGCTTTTAGATTTTTTTGGACTGGTTTTAGACACAGGAAAGCTGATTTTACATGTCTTAGGCAGTGGTGGGACCATGGTAAGACTGAGATAAAGCTTTTGTGTCAGCAGTATACTCTCAATGTCACACGTGACATCTGTCGATCTATGAAAGACCTGGAGACTGAGATCGTGGAGCTGGAAACAATGAGTGCTTCCACAGGAAATCGAGGATATATTGAGATCCTCAAGTCCAAAAAAATGGCTTTAGCCAACCTGCTGGACACCAGGGTACAGGGTGCACTGGTCCGGTCCCGGGTCCAGAACATCACAGCGATGGATGCTCCCTCTAGCTTCTTCTTTGGCCTGGAGAAGAAGCATGGACAGAGGAAAGTGATCTACTCTCTGCTCTCTGACACGGGGCAGGAGCTAACTGAGCCTGGTCAGATAAGAAGGCGAGCTGTGCAGTTTTATTCATCCCTCTATACCAGCCAGTATGTAGAGGAGGATGCTCTGTTCGAGGGGTTCTGCAGTGAACTACCTCAGGTCTCTGAGGAGACCAACTCACAGCTGGACCGGCCACTGCAGATGGAGGAGCTACACGCCGCTCTGCAGGGTATGCAGGGACGGCGGTCTCCTGGCATCGATGGCCTGACTGTAGAGTTCTACAAAGCCTTCTGGAGTGTTTTGGCACCTGACATTCTAGAGGTGTTTAATGACAGTCTGACCTCAGGTTCTCTGCCACTGTCCTGTCGGAGGGCTGTTGTTTCCCTGCTGCCAAAAAAGGGCAATCTGCAGGATATCAGGAACTGGCGCCCCGTGTCACTGTTGTGCACTGACTACAAGATCCTGTCCAAAGCTTTGGCCAACAGGCTTAGAGAAGCTATGGAGCAGGTCATCCACCGGGATCAGACCTACTGTGTGCCCGGCAGGTCCATGGTAGACAATGTCTACCTAATTCGAGATGTTTTGGAGGTCTCTAGCTCATTGGGTATAAATACTGGTCTCATTTCGCTAGATCAGGAAAAGGCATTTGACCGTGTTGAGCACGGCTTCCTCTGGAAAACCATGGGGAGGTTTGGGTTCAGCACTGGTTTCATTGCCAAGATCCAGGTGTTATATAGTGACATTGAGAGTGTACTGAAGTTTAATGGCAGTCTGTGTGCTCCTTTCGGGGTGCGTAGAGGCATCCGGCAGGGCTGCGCTCTGTCTGGAATGCTCTACGCACTCTCCCTGGAACCCCTCCTCTGCAAGATCCGCACAAGAATCTGTGGCCTGATTTTACCTGGTTTTAGTAAAAACATCATTTTATCTGCTTACGCGGATGATGTTATTGTTTTAATTAGAGACCAAAATGATATTGACATTTTATGTAATTTAACAGTTTTATTCAACACTTTGTCTTCAGCGAGGGTGAATTGGAGCAAGAGTGAAGCTCTTGCTGTTGGTAATTGGCGTGACGGTCTCCCAGTTCTTCCCCATGGTCTGTCCTGGAAAACTGACGGCCTTAAGTACCTCGGCGTCTTCCTCGGGAACGGGGCTACGGTCCGGAGGAACTGGGAGGGCGTCACTGAAAAAATTGAAGCCAAACTAAAAAACTGGAAATGGCTGCTCCCTCAGATGTCATATCGAGGCAGGGTTCTTGTGCTGAACAATCTTGTGGCCTCCCTGCTTTGGCACCGTTTAGCCTGCATGGATCCTCCATCAGGTCTGTTAGCCCAGATCCAAGCAAAGCTTGTCAACTTTTTCTGGGATGGCTTTCACTGGGTGCCACAGGGGGTGCTGTTTTTACCCAGAGAGGAGGGGGGACAGGGCCTCATCCACTTGGCCAGCAGAACTGCCACCTTCAGACTACAGTTTATTCAGAGGTTTTTGGCAGGGCCGGCAGATCTGGTGTGGAGAGAAGTGGCCAGCTGTATACTGAGACGTGTGAGTAACTTGGGACTGGATGCTGCTCTGTTTTTAACCGATTTAAAATTTTTAAAGTTAAATGGGTTACCTCCTTTTTATCAGGGTGTTTTTAAATCATGGGCCCTTTTTAAATGTGATTCAGGAAAAAGCTCTAACTCTCTGTTCTGGTTGTTGAGAGAACCACTAGTTCATGGAGCCAGGCTGGATGTCTGCAGTGGAGCTGTGCCTGGGCAGACGGCAGCGCTGTGCAGGACCAAGACCCTGGTCCTGAAACAGCTGGTGGACATCGCGGGGCCGGCGCTGTCGGACTCTCAGGCGGTGGGCTCTCTGCTGGGCATCCAGTCCACCAGGGTGGCCCAGAGGATTCTGGAGCTGTGGAGGCAGAGGCTCTCTGGGAGGGAGAGAAGCCTCCTGATGGACTACGGCGGAGGGACTGAACCTGATGACAGGGACCCATTCCCGGAGGTCTTAATAAGTCCCCAATTTGGAGAACTGGATGGACCTCTCCTCAACGACCCTCAGTGGCTCAGCTTGCACACAGCCGACAGGAAAATCATCTACAGAAACTGTGTGAAAGCTGTCAACAAAAAAGGACTGTGTGACAGGGCGTCCACTGTATGGACTGACAAGCT
The DNA here is from genome assembly GCF_033807715.1 of Cololabis saira. Lineage (NCBI taxonomy): Eukaryota > Metazoa > Chordata > Actinopteri > Beloniformes > Belonidae > Cololabis > Cololabis saira. The sequence continues at coordinate 17,902,430 of NC_084603.1, forward strand.
GGGAGGAGATGGAGAGAGTCCACAGTGGAGAGTCTTGTACAAACCTCCCCTCAAGAAGAGAACAGCCGACCTCCAGTGGAGGATTTTACACGGAGCCATCGCCACAAATGCCTTCATCTCTGTTATTAATCCTGCTGTGTCAAACCAGTGCCCTTTCTGTCACCTTCGCGAGACGGTTTTCCATGTTTTTAGTGAGTGTAAGAGACTTTCACAGCTCTTCACTCTTTTAACCACTGTTTTTAGTCTTTTTAATGAAACTTTTTGCAACGCAATTTTTATTTATGGTGCAGGATACAGGAGAAACAATCAAAGAAAGTGGCAACTACTGAATTTTATTTCTGGTGAGGCAAAAATGGCAATCTATGTATCCAGAAAGAACAAAATAGAGGACAGAGCAGTTCAGGAGGCCGCCTCAGTGTGGCGCTGCAACACCAGATGCAGACTGAGACTGGAATTCAATTTTTACAAATTAATGAATGACTTGAATGTTTTTAGGAACCTCTGGTGTTATGATAATGTCCTTTGTAATGTTTTAAATAATGAACTGCACTTTGCACTTTTACTTCAAGAGTGAATGCTGATGTAGCCATTTATTTATTTCTGTATTGGATATTCTGTTTTGTCTAGGCACTTTTAGCACTTTATGATATACTATGTGAACTGTATCCTGTGACAATGTGAATAAAGTGTGTTTGTAAAAATCAAAAAATCTTCTTCTTCTTCTTCTTCTTCTTCTTCTTCTTCTTCTTCTTCTCCTTTTCTGTACATCGGCCTAAAGTATTCTCTTTCAGTGTGAGGGATTTGTGTGTCGGGACCAGATAAAAGAGATTATCTGCTCTTTGCCGGGTCTTATCAGGCAGAAAGTGGAGACTGAGCTCACAAATCTGCAGCTGAAAGTGAAGTTAAATCAAATTAGAAAAGTTCCTTTGTGCTGCTTTCAGACCCGTTAAGATCTAGAAACGGGAGGAACCGTCTCGTTCATGAAATCTGACTTCCAGTCAAAGTTAGGACACAATGCAATGATACGAGTGGCACATCAATGCATAATCAACTTATCTGGTTAAATGTTAAAAGTAAGTTACATTACTCACTTGTATCTTTCATAAGAATATTATTACAAATAAAATCCCAGAAGTACTCTATAATAAATGAACATTCTTTTCTGATGAACATCAGTACTCAACAGGCATCAGAGGATCTTCGTGCAGAACAAATGTCTTACAAGGAACCGTCATTGTCATCATCATTATTATACAATATATGAAAAAAATAGATACATTACGTATAAAATAAAATGAGAAGGCAAAACCACTAGTGGCAACTACAGGGTTTATTGAGTTTGGAAAATAGTGAGTTTTTAAAGAGATGTAATGAATTGAGTTTTCTTATATTGATGGGGAGGTTGTTCTAATCTGATGAACTTAAAAACACGTCTGACCATTTATTTAACCCTCGTGCTGTCTACGGGTCAAGGAAGGAAGGAAGGAAGGAAGGAAGGAAGGAAGAATGAATGAAAAGAAGGAAGGAAGGGAGAAAAGAAGGATAGAAGGAAGGAAGGAAGGAAGGAAGGAAGGAAGGAAGGAAGGGAGAAAAGAGGAAGGGAAGAAGGAAGGAAAGAGCAGGAGGAAAGAAGGACAGGAGAATTAGAGAAAAGAAGGATAGAAGGAAGGAAGGAAGGAAGGAAGGAAGGAAGGAAGAGGAGAATTAGGTCATTTTGACCCAAAGACAGTACCAGGGTTAAACGTCAAAGGAACAAACAGAAGGGTTGTGAGTGTTTCTGAGAGAATATGAGGATGTAAATGGAGTCAAATCTTGTTTTAAGTAAGATGGAAAACTAAAGTGGATACATTTGAGTCTGAGTTGGAGCCAGTGGTGTCTAACCAGTTTAATGATTGATACATAAAACGTCTGGTCCCAGGAACCTGTGGCAGCTCATCCCGCCAGCAGAGAGCCCCGCAGCGCCGGCGGGCCGGCGGGCCGGCGGGCCGGGAGACGCAGGATCTCAGCGGAGATCGTTACCTGCGACTGTGTCAAGGTGAGAGGAGACGAGGAGACGGAACCGGCCAGGGGAAGAAGAGCAGCCTCTGCTTTTCTCACCGTGGTGATGATGCTCCGCTCACAGACTGATGTGTCAGGGATGTGAGGAGTTTAGAGGCCGATAGGTGCAGAACATGCTCCCAAAAATCTGGATTTGTCCTTGGATAAGAGGCTTCATAAGCAAAAACATATAAACTCAGTTAAAAGTCGACTTCATCCACCTCTTAACTGATTCAAGCTGCTTTCTATGTGCAGATGTCTTTAGCGCTTCATCGTCTCACATCTCGTTTGATTTGATTTGAAGATTTTATTTCGAACATGCATATATATATATATATATATATATATATATATATATATATATATATATATATATATATATATATATATATATATATATATATATATATACATATATATATATATATTTGTAGACAGAAGGCAAGACAGCGCTTGGTCAGACCTCACGGATGTTCCAAACGGAGTAGGATTGAAGTAACTTATCAAGTCTTAGCCCTGAATCTACATACATTCTTACATATAACAAGAGTTTCAATAAACTTACTCATAAAACACACTTAACCAAACTCCTCTACTTTAATAACTATTCAATATAGTCAAAAACAAAACAAATCAAAGCAAACAAAAGAAAACAAAACAAACGCCCATCATTTAGTTACTACTATGTATGTATGTACTAATAGAAGTAATTATAATGTATAGTGTTACATTATCATTACTTTACTATAATACTACAATATAATAGAGAACAATAGACGGCAATGGTATAACAATATACTTGAATAACTTTAAAATAGTAGATACACTGGTTCATATATTTACCTCCAATTATATACATAACAATTACTATAAATCTATATATCGACATATCTACATATAACTATAAATCAAAATATATAAATACTGTACGTATATTATAAATCAATATATCTATGTACATACCTACATATAACGTCTATATCAGGGATTGTCAACCGCTGGTCCGCAGCCCTCTGGTGGTCCGTGGCGGTATTGCAGGTGGTCCGTGAAATTATAAATGGAAAACAATAATAATTTAAAAAATATATATTCTTTAGACTCAATTTATTTTCCATTTACTATTCATTTTTTGTGAATAATTTACCCATCCAAATTATGTCAAATGAGGGAGAGTGAACTTTGTAATATTATAAGCCCTCTTGGCTTCCTATTCTTCATTTTTCATTGACTGTTTTTTGTTTTGTTTTTTTATAGTAAAAGGTGCACATAAAAATAGACACTGATGCAAATAAATAGCATATATAGGCCCATACTCTTATTTAAAAGCAAGGTGCAAAATAAAACAAACCTCCCCAAAAGCAGTTGGTCCCCGAGTTGCTTCTTGGTTATAATGGTGGGACTGGGACAAAACCAGTTGAAAACCTCTGATCTATATCCATAATATAAATCTATATATTAATAAATGTACATATCTACATGTTTATTCGCATCTGTATTTTGAAAAGAATCTTTCTTTGTATCTTTTTTTAAATTGTGATATGTTTTGACTTTCTTTTGACTCCATTACTTACGCATCTGTAAAACTTTGTTTTACTGATGCGTAAAACAAAGCCCAGCTTTTTTTCCCTCCTCCCGTCCAGATTCAGGTTTCCTTGCTGAGCAAGTTCCTCTGGACGGGGAAGTTCTACGAGTAGAGGAACTTTGCCACGGCCATGCAGATCCTGGCCGGCCTGGACGACGCCGTCGTCAGGCAATTACCAGTAGGGAATTGATAAGATTTTCCCAATTCCGATTCCATTTTCGATTCTGTTTAACGATTCGTTTCTTTATCGATTCTCTTATCGATTCTCATTTGGAAAAAAGGAGAACAAACAGGTCAATTAGCATCAACTTTGTTTTATATCTTTGAACAAAAAAATACAAGTGAGGTCTTAAGACGCCCCGTCCACGTGGCCGAGCCCCCAGCTCCTCCTGCCACACGCCGGCTTACGGAGGAAAGACCAGCCGGCCGAGCCCTAACAGTTTCCCCCTTTGTTGAAATGTCCACATTGCAAGTATTGTCGTCCTGTTTTCATCGTTTTTGGTAAAATGTAACCAAACTTTTTAGCGTTTATGCCGCTTTGTCCCCATGTTTTCCTGCTGGGCGTGACTGCGCACGTTGCGTAACTACACAACGTGCGCAGTTACCCAATTCCAAGGAATTGAAACACTGGGAACTGGTTCTCAACAAGAACCGGTTCTCGATTCCCATCCCTAGTTACCGGTGAGGCTGCACATTACCAATTCCTCCCGACACAGATTCTCCGTTAGTCTAATAAGTCAGGTGCCGTCCAGCTAAATGTTTTTCTTCTTTTTTTTTCCCCCCTCTGATCGAGCTCGGATGGGATTTCATTAGTTTCACAAATGAGAAATTAACATTAATGAATTCAAATAAGATGTAGAGGGAGGGAGTGTGGCAGGACAAATGTGGCCACCAAAAGGAGTAATTAACGAGCACACAATTAAAAGACACTGGCACTCAGAAAAGAGAAGAAGTGTCCATAGTTTCGTCTGAGGGCAGGATGCGTTCGCTGCTGATGTAGAATCCACCTCCTTGTTTCGGAGGTGATAAATAAAAGTCTCTTCTTGCCAACAGGCGTGGAAACATCTGGTCTTCAAGGTGTGGGAGATCCTGGAGGAGCTGCGAGCCGTGCAGGTGTGTGTGCACGGCTGAGGAAACGCTCATGGTGGTGGAACTGAGGGCCACATGTTGGGAAACAACGGCTGCAGGGCAAATAAATCAATAGAAAACAGCTGCAAGCAACTGGTCTGTGAGCTCAGAGCTCGGAGCTCGGATTTGCTCCTCCGCCTGAAAGTTGCCCCTTAAAAGTGGCAACTTTCCTCTTTCACTATGTCAGATTAGATTAGACTTTGAGCAGCAGCAGGACACACAACACAACTACGGAAGAGTATTAGGGACAGGCAGGAGGAAAAATATTTGAGAGGGGTAGATTTTTTATTATTGTGCACTTCGAGAAAAAAGTCGAAATGTCGAGAAAAAGTCGAAATGTTGAGAAAAAAGTCAAAATGTCGAGATTAAAAAGGAAAGGAAAAAGGAAGAAAAAAGAGAAAAAAGAAAAAAAGAAGAAAAAAGAACAAATAATAAATAAAGAGAAAAAAAGAGAAAAAAAGAAGAAAAAAAGGAAAAAAAAAAGCATTTTTGAAAAAGCTCCAGGAGCCACTAGGGCGGCGCTAAAGAGCCGCATGCGGCTCTAGAGCCGCGGGTTGCCGACCCCTGCCCTAAATGAACCACTCCACTCCAGTGAACATGCTAAGAGATAATTTTCTGAAATCTGTTTTCTGCGTGCAAGTATATATTTCTGAACTGTTTGCGTGAAAGACGACGTCCTCAGGTTTTCCTGAAGAACGACGACCTGTGTCTCATGGGGGGGCAACACACGAGGAAGAGGCCCACCCTGCCCTCGGTGCAAATCCTGGCCCTGCACGTGCAGCAGCTGGAGATCGGGGCCTTCGCGCTGACGACCGGTGCCTACAAGTGGACCAAACTCAGGTACCGGTGCCTACAAGTGGACCAAACTCAGGTACCGGCGCCTACAAGTGGACCAAACTCAGGTACCGGTGCCTACAAGTGGACCAAACTCAGGTACCGTTGCCTACAAGTGGACCAAACTCAGGTACCGGCGCCTACAAGTGGACCAAACTCAGGTACCGGCGCCTACAAGTGGACCAAACTCAGGTAGCGGCGCCTACAAGTGGACCAAACTCAGGTACCGGCGCCTACAAGTGGACCAAACTCAGGTACCGGCGCCTACAAGTGGACCAAACTCAGGTACCAGCGTCTACAAGTGGACCAAACTCAGGTACCGGTGCCTACAAGTGGACCAAACTCAGGTACCGGCGCCTACAAGTGGACCAAACTCAGGTACCGGCGCCTGCAAGTGGACCAAACTCAGGTACCGGCGCCTACACGTGGACCAAACTCAGGTACCGGCGCCTACAAGTGGACCAAACTCAGGTACCGGTGCCTACAAGTGGACCAAACTCAGGTACCAGCGCCTACAAGTGGACCAAACTCAGGTACCGGCGCCTACAAGTGGACCAAACTCAGGTACCGGTGCCTACAAGTGGACCAAACTCAGGTACCAGCGCCTACAAGTGGACCAAACTCAGGTACCGGCGCCTACAAGTGGACCAAACTCAGGTACCGGTGCCTACAAGTGGACCAAACTCAGGTACCGGTGCCTACAAGTGGACCAAACTCAGGTACCAGCGCCTACAAGTGGACCAAACTCAGGTACCGACGCCTACAAGTGGACCAAACTCAGGTACCGGCGCCTACAAGTGGACCAAACTCAGGTACCGGCGCTTACAAGTGGCCCAAACTCAGGTACCGGCGCCTGCAAGTGGATGGCAGATTTTTCTACTTATTTCAAGTGAAAATTTACTTGAAACAGGTGAAAATTGTCAAATAAGTTATTTTTCTGGCCACCAGCCCATCGCAACCTGGAACAACATTTATAAGGAATATAAACATACTTGTTTAGTATGATGATTGGCTTCACATGGACTGTCCTGGGATGAGTTCAGCAAAACCTCAGATACGTTTTCATTAGATGCACATCTGCTCATCTGTCATTGAAAAATGCATGTTCTCTAAACACAGACACCTTTTCCCTACATTGCTGCAACATCCTGTTTTCTGGAGACGGTTTGACTCGCCATACCTTAATGAAACGCCCCCCACAAACAGGTAACCCACTCTGCAGATGCACGGCCCCCCCAGAGGGAAACAGCTGACGACCTGCTTCTTTCCAGCTGCAGCTGGAGGAAAGTCCTGGATGTTATGAGCTGGTCATTTGTTTGTTAAAATGTTAATTTAAAGTGTTGACAAGCAGCAGATGCCCCCCCCACCCCCTCCACTTCCATACTACATACTTTCAGATTCAGATTCAGACGACTTTATTGATCCCTTCGGGAGGTTTCCTCTGAGAAATTGACATCTCCATCTCACTCACTCAGCACTGTCATGTACAAATAAAAACACCCCAAAAAACAAACTCCCATATACAGTAAAAGATAAAAAGATAAAAAACTAAAAATAAAGATGAGATAAAAAAAAAGTGCAATGCCATAAATAGAATTGTATGGATAGAAAAGAAATGTTATGTAATAACACAAAGTTTTGGCTTCAGTCTACACCTTTTGGTCCTTGCTTGATCTACATTGCAAAAAACTTTGTATTGACTACTGACTTGTACCACGTGACCAAATAAACATAATCAAATCAAAGTTTTATTATTATTATTTTATTACACTGTCCGGTTTGTTGTTGGTCAGACTGACTGACTGACCCCCCACAGTCCGCCTGTTCTCTCGCTGCAAACCGTGAGAGAGAGCCGTGAAAGGGAGGACGACTCAATCCCACCGTTTCCTTCATCCTCCCAATTCTGACTTTCCTGCTTGAATCCTCACTGATTACGTCTGGTTAAGGAAACATCCAAAGACCGTAAAACTGGCCCAGATAAACATCCCTGTGGTGGCAAAAAAATACGACCAGCTAGTGTCATTATCTGACAATTGGCTCATTCTCCTCGTTCATTTATGACAAAGTGGAGCGGCTCACAAAGAGACATATTTCCCTGTGTCCTTCTCCTCCGTTCCAATATGGCCGAGCAGCTGCCGGGGTCGGGACGGGCGGCGGTTCTCCATTCCTTCCTTCCTTCCTTCCTTCCTTCCTTCCTTCCTTCCTTCCTTCCTTCCTTCCTTCCTTCCTTCCTTCCTTCCTTCCTTCCTGCCTTCCTGCCTTCCTTCCTTCCTTCCTTCCTTACTTCTTTCCTCCCTTCCTTCCTTCCTTCTTTTTCCTCCCTTCCTTCCTTCTTTCCTCCCTTCCTTCCTTCTTTTTTCCCTTCCTTCCTTCTTTCCTTCCTTCCTTCTTTTCTCCATTCCTTCTTTCCTTCTTTCCTCTCCTTTCCTTCCTCTCTTCTTTCCGTTCTCCCTTCTTTCCTCCATTCCTTCCTTCTTTTCTTCCTTCCTTTCTCCCTTCTTTCCTCCCTTCCTTTTCACCCTTCCTTCCTTCCTTCTTTCCTCCCTTCTTCCCTTCCTCCCTCCTTGACCTGAAGACAGCACAACGGTTAAGGAAACATCCAAAGACAATAGAACTGGCCCAGATAAACAAAAAAATCCGACCAGCTAGTGTCATTTTCTGACAATTGGCTCATTCTCCTCGTTCATTTCTGACAAAGTGGAGTGGCTCACAAAGAGGACATATTTCCCTGTGTCCTTCTCCTCCGTTCCAATATGGCCGAGCAGCTGCCGGGGTCGGGCCGGGCGGCGGTTGGATGGTAATGGCACAGCTGTCGAGAGCGGGCTGTCGTCGGGGTGCCAGTGCGGCTCCAGATGGCGCCGTGGGGATGGAATTTTGATTTGAAAAGAAGTTTCTGGTCAGACGCTGGGAAGTGATTGGGTGTAGCCAGATGCCGAGGTCAGGACACCCAGCAGAGAGAGACACAAACACATCTGGTTACCGTGAACTCTCCGTTCCCCCAGCTCTCCCTCAAATCAGGTCAGAAGTACAGACGCTGCTCAGAGACGCTGATTTATTTATTATGCAGCTACTCCACTATTCCCCTCCTCATACTGGCCACGGCTACATGGTGTTTTTTAATTCGGAATTAATTATTCTGAAATAAATAATTCAGAATTAAACTATTTTCCTTCGAGTTTAGTTGGAAATAGTAATTTCGATTTGAGGTTTTATCCAATTCCTCTTAAGGTCTGGGGGTTGGGAACACACAGGACTGTCTCAGAAAATTAGAATATTGTGATAAAGTCCTTTATTTTCTGTAATGCAATTAAAAATACAATTAAAGCTGCAAGCAGCGATGAACGGGCCCTCGTGCATGCAATTTTCACCAATAAAAGTCAAGGATTCAAAACTAAGTCCGATGACACCACCCACGACTCTCTATGTCAAACCATTCAAAAGCTATGACAGTGGATGGTCAGTTAAAGAGCAGATGACGTCTCTCTTTTGACAACAATTGAAGCAAACCACAAAATTTAAATTTTAAATTGAATACCATCAGAAAGAAAGAGAAGAAACAACAAATACCACTGACACAAAAGAGCAAACAAAAGTGAGAATAATCTGTTAGATTATTCATAAAATTGGAACTATCAAATATGGACCAATCAGATGAAGACGCTTTTTGGCGTCTATCGTCGCCACGGTAACGCTTTTGACTGAGAAAAGTAATGAGCATCGTCGCAGGATGGAGACGCACATTTTGATGTATAACACACCTGGGTGCACGTTACGGTTCGGGCCGTATTAACTGCCGAAGGAATGGCATAAATTGCGCCAAAATTACACGATTAATTGAAAATGGCCGACTTCCTGTTCGGTTTTTTCCATGGCGCCAAGAGACTTTTCTTTGAGTTGCGACATGATACATGTGTGTACGGGGGTCGACCGACAGGACAGAGGACACAGGGTTTAGTGCAGGAACTCTTTTATTCGCTCTTTCACCCAAGACACACGTGCCAACACCTTCAGCAGCTTCCTCCCAGCAGAGCTCTTGCTGGTGTGCAGCTGCTCTTTATGAAGGCAGGCAGGGTGGAGAGGCGGATTGGGCACAACTGAGTGGCTGCTCCTCCACCCTGCCACACCGTATTGTGGGACTTCAGGCACAAAGTTTTCTAGGGGGCACTGTTGAGCTGTTAGGCCACGCCCATTAATGCAAACCATTAAATATCAAATATTTCGCCAGGCCTGGATTGGTTCAAAATTTGGGCAACTTTTGGGGCACGTTTAGGGGGAAAAAAAGGCTCTCATTTCGTCAGAAGAAAAATTCCTACAGATACAATAGGGCCTTCGCAATGTCAGTGCTGGGGCCCTAATTAAATTTCCCATGTAAATGTACTCACTGCCGGTATTTCTTTGTTTTTAATCCACATGTCCTGTTGTGTCCTTGGCTGTCCCTGGCTGCAGGAGCATAGCGAAGGTTGTGAGTCAGGTCCAGGCCTTCCAGGAGGCAGCGTACCCGTACCGGCCGGACCCGGATCTTCAGGTCGACCTGCGCCGCCGCATTGCCCGGGTCGCCCGGCTCGCCTCCTCTGACATCCACCGCTCGGCCCCGGCCCCCGACGGCGACGCCAGCCTATAGGACTCCAGCGGCAGACACGGAGGATCCACCGCACGCTGAGGAGGGTGAAGGCCGACTTTCAGTGAGCCTGAAGGGCCGGGTTCCACATTCCAGCTCCGGGCCCAGATGTTTGTGGGCGGAGCCTCAAGGACTAGAAAAAACATCTACTCAAGTCAGCAATATTAGATCAGACTCCCAGGCACGTGTAATTGATAACCCTCACGCTCTGCAGTTGATCCATAGTGATCAATACTAAATGTTGATTATGTCACAAAATACATTTGTTCATTTAAACGATTCTTTCTTGGGTCATTTTTATACTTTCATTCTTGGTGTGTGTGTGTGTGTGTTAATGCCTCAGTATAACTATATATATATATATATATATATTAGTGCTGTCAGGTGATTTATAATTAATTGATCTAATTAATCACATTTTAATCTAATATTTTACAATTCTAGGAGATTACAAAATTGCAGTGCATGATCAATCAATTGAATACACTAAGAAGAGAAGATTTGAAATCCACATTTTCTTTGGTTTTTATTGGTATTTCATAAATTAAATTCAAAAGAAAAAGCTCAAACACATCAGAAATAAAATAAGGCTGAGTCTCAAATAGGCTCTTAAGCAGACTCTCAATTCAAAATTAAAACTAAAGCTGACTCAATACAGCAATTCAAGTTCTAGTAGCTGTAACGTTTACAGTGGAATATATATATATATATATATATATATATATATATATATATATATATATATATATATATATATATATATATATATATATATACAGTATATATTGAGACTGAATTTAGCAGGTAGTTCCACCTGGACTTGTATTAAGACCTCATTGGATCCTTCACTTTTATAATTTCACAAAGAAGTAATGTAACACTCTGATTGGTTGAACCTTTGTTTGGGATTTTGATGTCTCATTAGCAAGTTTGTCAGATGTTTAAGAGGCGGTCCTATTTTATAAACAATGCTAAGGGTGGATACAGTTGCAACCAGAGCTTTACATGGTTTAACGAATACACACATTTTATTCATCAGTAAAATATCCCAATGAAAAGAAACGTTTTAGGGGATTTTGTGTTGCTTCCTGTAAAGTCAGAAATGTACGGAGGAGTATCAGGGCCATGCAGGAGAAAAAATATTTGAGAAGGGAAGATTTTTTTTTATTGTGCACTTGGAGAAAAAAGTCGAAATGTCACGAAAACAGTTGAAATGTGGAGACTAATGTTGAAATACAATTTCGTGAAAAAAGTTGAAATGTGGAGATTAATGTTGAAATACAATTTTGAGAAAAAAGTCGAAATTTTGTGAATAAAGTCGAAATGTCGAGAATAAAGTTGAAATACAATTTGGTGAATAAAGTGGAAATGTCTCCTTTGGCCCATCAAATCCAGTTCGGAGAGCGACTGACAGCTCTGCAGCAGCCGCCGTAACTAACTAACTAACTAACTAACTAACTAACTAACTAACTAACTTACTAACTAACATCCTTGGAGTCTATAGGCCTACGAGGCATTTTGTAACGTTTGTTATAGTCTCAGAAGGTTGAATTTATTCACGAAATTTTGACTTTTTTCTCAACATTTGGACTTTTTCTCGAAATTGTACTTCAATATTAATCTCGACATTTTGACTTTTTTCTCGACATTTCGACTTTTTTCTCTAAGTGCATAATGAAAACATACAACGGAGTATTAGGACCAAACCCAGACAAAAAAAATGGAAATTACGAGAATAAAGTCGTAATATTTTGAGAATAAAGTCGTAATATTAAATATATTATAAATATATAAATGTAACTTCACAAGATGCTCATTTTTAACACAGGGAAAAGATGCTCTTCCTGTCATAAATTATATTCTCATATTACGACTTTATTCACATAATATTAAGACTTTATTCTCATAAATTATGACTTTATTTTCGTAATATTACGACTTTATTCTCGTAATATTACGACTTTATTCTATTACGACTTTATTCTATTACGACTTTATTCTCGCAACATTATGACTTTATTCTCGTAATTTTTCGACTTTATTCTCATATTATTATGACTTTATTCTCGTAATTTCCCTTTTTTTGTCTTAGTTTGGCCCTAATACACAAAATCTTCCTCCTCTAAAATATTAGTTTTATTTTTCTCCTGCCTGGCCCATACTCTTCCATAGAAATGACATACACTTGGTGAGTATTTTTGCAGCCCCGCACAGGTTTCTGACAGAACCTTGGACGCCCACCGGCTCCTCCTGCGTCCACGTCATGGCTCTGTAGATCGGTGCTCCCGTACCTTTTTATTTTGTCACCCTTGAGCCACTTAATTTAGAGGTTTCCTCCGGGTCATTGTTCACTTGGAAGACCCATCAGTATACGAGCTTTAACACGTTTACTGATGTACAGAAATGCTGCTTCACACCCCCCAAGCATTCGCCTTCGTCTTCCAAAAATAGCCGTCATCATTACGACCAAACAGTTTGAGTCGTGTCACATGCCACAGGACGAGCCCCCAGAAGAGCCGGTTTTAGCGGCTGAACGTTGCACTCCGGCTTTTTAGGGCCCGAGCACTAATAGTGCGAAGGCCCTAATGTATCTGTAGGAACTCTTTCTTTCTTTCTTCTTTATTTTTCCGCGGAAAGGAAAGCCTTTTTTCCCCCTAAACGTGCCCCAAAAGTCACCAAATTTTGCACCAATCCAGGACTGGTGAAAAATGTGATATTTAATGGTTTGCATTAATGGGCGTGGCCTAATGGCTCAACAGCGCCCCCTAGAAAACTTTGTTCCTCAAGCCCCACAATACGTTTTGACGTACATGCACGAAAATCGGTACACACTTGTATCATGTGGCAACTTAAAGAAAAGTCTCTTGGCGCCATGGCCTAAACGGAACAGGAAGTCGGCCATTTTGAATTAATTGTGTAATTTTGCCGCAATTTATGCCATTTCTTCACCCGAACCGTAACGTGCACCCAGCTGTGTTATACATCAAAATGTGCGTCTCCATCCTGCGATGACGCGCATTACTTTTCTCAGTCAAAAGCATTACCGTGGCGACGGTAGACGCCAAAAAGCGCGCCCCCCCCCCCCTTCATCTGATTGGTCCATATGTGATAGTTCCTACTTTCTGCCATAACTTTTGAATGGTTTGACATAAAGAGTCGTGGGTGGTGTCATCGGACTCTGTATTGAGTCCTTGACCTTCATCTGCATTAATTAGCCCTGCCCCTTCTTCTGATTGGTCGATATTTGATAGTTCCTACTTTCTGCCATAACTTTTGAATGGTTTGACATAGAGAGTCGTGGCTGGTTTCATCCACTAAATGTCCAGGTATGAAGAATCTACATCAAGTCATACAAGCTTCCACTGCAGCCTGAACGTTACAACGGTGGAGGGCCGTTCATCGCTGCTTGCAGCTTTAATTTACGCTTGTTTTGAATCAGTGGCCTTCTCTCACTGTCGGCACAGAATGTTTGACTGGATAACGATGATGAGCTCTGTTATTGGTCTCACCTTTACAAGGCCTTTCATTGTTCCATCGTCTCTGGCACACAGACGAGACGCCGTCTGCTTCCTGTCCAGAGGGACGGATGACGGATCTGTGCTGTTTATATTCGTCTATAAGTGTCTCTTTTGTTGCTCGTCCCATGGTGTCATCGGTGCTGTTGAGTTTAAAGATGTGATTTAACCCTCGTACTGTCTTCGAGTCAAAATGACCTGATTCTCCTGTTCCTTCTTTCCTCCTGCTCTCTCCTTCCTTCTCCCTTCCTCTTTTCTCCCATCCTTCTCCCTCCCGTCATTCCTTCCTTCCTTCCTTCGTTCCTTCCTTCCTTCCTTCTTTTTTCACTTCCTTTTCTCCCATCCTCCCTTCTTTCTTTTCTCCCCTCCTTCCTTCCTTCCTTCCTTCCTTCCTTGCTTCTTTCCTCCATTCCTTCTTTCTTTCTTTCTTTCTTTCTTTCTTTCTTTCTTTCTTTCTTTCTTTCTTTCTTTCTTTCTTTCTTTCTTTCTTTCTTTCTTTCTTTCTTTCTTTCTTTCTTTCTTTCTTTCTTTCTTTCTCTCTCTCTCTCTCTCTCTCTCTCTCTCCCTCCCTCCCTCCCTCCCTCCCTCCCTCCCTCCCTCCCTCCCTCCCTCCCTCCCTCCCTTCCTTCCTTCCTTCCTTCCTTCCTTCCTTCCTTCCTTCCTTCCTTCCTTCCTTCCTTCCTTCCTTCCTTCCTTCCTTCCTTCCTTCCTTCCTTCCTTCCTTCCTTCCTTCTTCCCTTCCTCCTTCCCTTCCTCCTTCCTGACCTGAAGACAGCACAAGGGTTAAAATTCATCCACATTTGAAAAAAACTAAAAAAAAACTCTTATTATTCCAGCATTTTTTTCAAATTAAAAAAACGTTTTCTTCTCAGCTCGAAGCTTCTGGTTGCAACTGTGACTATTCCCCGTCAATCCCAGCAGGAAGCATCTCATCATCTATTAACTTTAATGTCAAAGCAGTATTACAGTAATAGCAAATATTCATGTTTTTGGAACGATGGATTGGGTTATTCTTTAACTTTTGCACCTGATTTCTATTTTATGGGTTTCCACATGTTTTTGCTCAAACCTGGATGAGCTGAAACTTCTTTAGTAAAATGTCAAAGTGAAAAGATTTTTTGCATTAAGTTAACATTTTGGTTTTTAAACATCCTCAGTCTCAGTCGGCATTTTGCCACTATTATTTCTGCCTTTCTGACTTTTTTTGCTTGTAATGAGAAGATAAATCTTGTTCCACTTGCAGATTTTTCTACTTATTTCAAGTGAAAATTTACTTGAAACAGGTGAAAATTGTCAAATAACAAGTTATATTTCTGGTAATGACTCAAGTGTAATGAGATTTGTTTGACTAAAAATTAGACATTTTAACTAGAAATAAGACAATATTCCTGGTAAGATTTTGAGTTTTTGCAGTGTAGAAAAACAAGCATATTGTAGAATGTGTTTGTTTGCCGGAGCGGCGGCGGCACATAGTTGCAATTTGATAACAATCCAGGAATCTGGAGTGATGAATTAATATCCAATACTGATTACATTGAAACAGCACAAAGTGCAGCTAATGCATTTGTTATCCGTTGGTGAAGGGCAAAAATACAAGCTTACAGTCATGACAATTTCACCATTACAGACCAAATGATGTTCCGTAATGAGATGTCAGTGTGTAAAACGTTATTGAGGAATGATGTTCAGCCTGGTGTCCATTTTTCTATTTCCCTGCCAGCTCCCTCTCCTCCCTGGTTCTGCGCTGCAAACGTCACTATGGTGATGGAATCCGACGTGCTATGAAGATTTGCTTAATTCAGCCAAATAAATGAGATTTCATTCCCCCGTGTTGCCAGGGCGTGTTATTGTCAGCCCGTGAGTGTGATGTATGGATGAAGTGGCAGGTGAACGTGAGCTTGTATCAGGCGGGGAACGTGGAATTGGAGCCACAGCGGGAGCTCGGATTCCTCTCTGCAGACACTTTAGGCTTTTATAAAGCACGGCAGTGGCTGTTTCTGGGCTTTTATTTTAGGATGATTGTCTGTGATATGATTGCTGCATTACACGTGAAACCGAAGCACAAACCTGACCACAAGGATATATATTAATGTGTATTGGTATATATATGGGTGCATGTAACCCTTTGGTATTTGGTTTAAACGTGTTATTAATGATAGCTGTGAAATGTTCGATGTCTATTTTCCTGAGGGTTTAGCTCAGGGGTCGGCAAACCCCGGCTCTAGAGCCGCATGTGGCTCTTCAGCGCCGCCCTAGTGGCTCCCTGAGCTTTTTCAAAAATGTTTGACCTTTTTTTTCCTTTTTTTCTTCTTTTTTTTTTCCTCTTTATTTTTTCTTTTTTCTCTGTTTTTCCTTTTGTTTCTTTTTTTTCTTTTCTTTTTTTCCTTTTTTTCTCTTTTTTTTCCTTTGTCCTTTCCTTTTTAATCTCGACATTTCGACTTTTTTCTCGACATTTCGACTTTTTTCTCAACATTTCAACTTTTTTCTCAACATTTCGACTTTTTTCTCGTCATTTTGACTTTTTTCTCTAAATTTTGACTTTTTTCTCGACATTTCAACTTTTTTCTCAAAATTTTGACTTTTTTCTCAACATTTCAACTTTTTTCTCGACATTTTGACTTTTTTCCCGACATTTTGCCTTTCGCCATTTGCCTTCATTCTAAGGCTTATACAAGACTTTTCATTTTTTGCGGCTCCAGACATAGGCCTATTTGTTTTTTGTGTTTTTGGTCCAATATGGCTCTTTCAACATTTTGGGTTGCCGACCCCTGGTTTAGCTGAAAACAAATATTTAGATATGTATGTGCGTTTTCTTAATGTGGATTCGGCTGATGTTATGAACAAATGTTATTTCATGGTTTGTACGTGTTCATGAGGTCGGTGAAAACAAACATTTCCTTTGGTAAGAAGTGACCGAGAGGAAAACCATGAATGTGTTTTAAGTTATTATAGGAGGAGGAGGGAGACAAACTCCACGTCAGACTCCTCTTACAGCTCCCTGACTCAGCTCCAACTCTGGCGTTTTTTCACATATTAATAAAAGGAACAATGCATTATTTTTGTCTAGTGGCATCAAAAATACGGTCTGTGTGTTTATAAAGACTAGATTAGTGGTATAATACTCAGGCAAAGAGTTTACAACCCAAAATCCTGATAAATTGGGATGATGTGCAGAAAGTCATGGGAGGCTGAATGGATCTGACTTCCTGTTCATTACACAGTATGAACCAAAGATATCTCACATTTGGACTTAGTTTCATTTAATCCATTTACATATATATATATATATATATATATATATATATATATATATATATTTTTTTTTTTTTTTTTTTGCCTTAGAAATAAGAACAAGGTATGGAATACTAATTAGTTTGATAATGAAACGATAACACTGTCTCTGGGGATATAAGTTGAATATTGATAAGAGCGAGTGTTTTCCTCTCAATAATGTGGCTAAACAGATTCCGGCTCAAGCGTTGCCTTTTCAACTAAACACTTCCAAATTTAGGTATTTGGGTATTAATATTTCTCATAGTCTTCCTTTAATTTACAAATATAATATTATGAAGTTGGTCAAAGAGATAGAATCTGATCTTAAGCATTGGAATACGCTCCCCCTTTCTCTTTTAGGAAGAATCAACTCCATTAAGATGAATGTCTTACCCAGATTTCTGTTTTTTTTTCAGTCTTTACCAATATTCCTCCCCAAATCTTTTTTTAAGGAACTCGATCAGGCTATTTCATCATTTATTTGGGCAGGAAAGACCTCAAGAATAAAATATTCTACTCTACAACGAAGTAAAGAAAAAGGTGGCCTTGCACTACCTAATCTGATGATGTACTACTGGGCGGCCAATATTCAAAAAATCCATACTTGGTACAACTTTCCAACTACAGACTGGTGTCAGATGGAAGCTCACTCTTGTAACTCAGTCTCTTTATCAACCTTAATCTGTGCTCCTCTAAATTCATATTCTGCTAAACACATTTCCAATCCAATTGTTGCATCTACTTTAAAGATCTGGAAGCAGTTTAGACGTAACCTTAAAATCACCTCTCTTTCGCCACTGATACCTATCTGTGACAATCATTTATTTCTTCCTTCGGCTCTCGACCCTGTTTTCTCTGCGTGGAAAGAGAAAGGTCTGGTTTATTTTAGTCAATTTATACTAAAATAAAATAATTTGGTCACCTTGAGTGGTGATATCTGGCCAGGAACATGGACTATATAGGGTTAGTGAATGTTTTAGGGCTGAAGCGGGTTGTGATTGGGTGAGAGGCGAGGGGGCGTGGCCAGAGCCTGTGAGTGACAGGACCTGAGTGAGGGAGCAGGTTTAACCATAGACATATATATACACATATATGTCTATGGGTGTAACAGGCTGGTGAAGGAACACTGGGCCGCTGCTGCTCTTTCTCTCAGTTTCTGCAGGTTCTGCTGACAGGAACCGGTTCTGCTGCTTGTTTCCTCTCGATGCATCATTTCAACACGTCTGTCTGGACCAAACATTATCAAAAAACTGTTGTTTTAAGTGGCATATGCGCATTTAACTCCATATGATAAACCATGTCATTATATCAGACGTTGAGCAATAAATATTCAATGCGCTCTTGACTTTTCCATAATAAAATCCCTCCTGATATCTCGGTTTGATCCATATTATCCACTTTTGGGTCCAAATTCCCTTATCTCCTGCAGTCTTTTTTATTAGTGAACGTTGTTTTTGAAAGATTTCAGTGATAAACTCGTGGAGATCCTCAACACATCTTTCCTTCTCAGAGACTCCTGTGACGTCAGCAGTTGTTAATTCTCATCTCTAAATCTCACTCTGGGAACTGATTCAGAGTGTGTTGTTGGTCTGAAATGAAAGAATAAACTGAACTGAAACGCTCAGAATCGTCAAAACCAGATTAACTTTTGACTGTTATGAGATTTCAAAGTGCGTAAAAGGTTTTTATTGTCTCATGTTTGTTGGGATCATGTAAACCTGGTGCATATTAACAAATGAAACAAAGGTGATGATAAAAGCATGACATTTCCAGCATGCTTCCCTCTCTGCCAGCCTGGGTTTCGGCTGCAGATCCTGCAGGAATCAGCAGCTCCTCCTCCCAGACTGAGGAAATGGCCCTGCGTGCAGCGGCGTCTCAGCCGCGGGTTTATTGTTATTTAACGGGACCTGAACCTTCAAAGCTGCAGAGAGAAAGAGACGCAACAGCCCGATGGACCCCTGGGTCTCCCCCAGCGACAGATCTGCGAGACAGATCTCTCCCAGGTCGGAGCTGGAGCGGCCACTGGTCGGAGTCTATTATTTATCCATCCATGTAACGATGCGTCCCCGAGCCGCCGCCTGCAGGGCAGGGGCCCCAGGAGAAGGTGCGGACTCCAGGGGCCCCATGAGAAGGTGCAGATCCTGCAGAGCTCTCTGTCGAATAATCTCACACCTTTTAGGGCGAAACTTTAGTTTCAGAGGTGGGGGGGACACAAGTAGGAACGGTAAATTTGTGCGTGTAGCTGTAGCGTGGATGTGCAGTGTGGCTTTGTGTGTGAATGCGAACAATCAAACAATTTTAATATAGATTTACTTTTTTAGACACCTTTTAACTTTTTTTCCTGATATATGTATTTATTATTATTTTCGTTTAGTGCTATACAATGATAAAAAAAAGAGTCTTGAATCTTGTGACCTCTTTCTCTGTGGGCATCCTTTATTTTTGACAAAACACAACATTAAAATCAGCTCTTACGTTAAGACAGTATACAATCTTTACAGGCTTACTTAGAGAAACAGAGTTCTTGGCCAGGCTTGATTTTTCATTTTCAAAAGCTTGGCCACAGAAAAAATATAGGATTCCATTGAGTCTTTGGAGCCAAGGAAATTCACAGTACCATCTCTTGATCTTAAGGTTTTGTTGCTGAGATGCTGTTCTACAATCACTTTTGGGCTAACATGGTTGGGTTTTTTTCCCGCTGCAAAAATGGATTTTAAACTGAGCTGCCGGTGTCGTGTCGTGCCAAAAAGTGATTGTCTGCCAGAATCTGATTTCTTCAGATTTCTGGCCGCGGGAGCGCGCACAGCAGCCCGTTGAGCGACAGCGCTGCAACGTCAGATTTTCAGATTATGAAGCTCAAGAATGAGATCAAGTCATATTTAGGCAGAAACAACCTTTCATTACTTGTATTTGGCCTTAAATCAATTTTTTGGCAGGTAAAAAGACCCATTTTCAGGGGCGAAATCAGATTTTGGCAGGCAATCACTTTTTGGCACGACACCGGTTCCTCTTCATTTCTGCTGCGCCGCGTCCTGGCTGTCTGTCTGTGACGGCTGATTTATGGTTCTGCGTTAAATTGACGCAGTACCTACGCCGTAGGGTGCGCGTCGCTGTTGCTTCCATTATTTTATTTATGTATTTTTTAATATATATTTATTTTAATTTTGTTCTCCCTTAATGTATGATTATTTTTTCCCCCTAGGGCAATCATGGAGAGGGTAGGAATGTGGGTAGAAGAGAAATCGAAAATGTGAAAATGTGAATTGTGAAAATGATTTTGAAATAAAAAGATATTTTAAAAAAACTGCTCACTGCACATATGTATTGAAGGCAAATTCTTAAAGCAAAAAAAATCTTTACTTTTTTTTTTTTTTTTTTTTAATGAATCTACCTTCTAACCTCGCCGCGTCCCCCCTGCAATAGCGCCGCGTCCCCCCTAGGGGGCGCGCCCCCCAGTTTGAGAACTACTGGGTTACGCCCTTCTTTTGCATTTTATTTAAATGTCAATAGTGTGGTATGTGGAGCGTCCCCCGGATCAGTGCAGCACTTTCCCCTCACAGCTTGTTTAAGGATCTTCTGCATCAGCCCTGATTGTTCTGCTACTGTAACGCCTTTGATGTGTGTGTTTGAAGCGCCTGTGCCAAACGCAGGAGCTGGGGGGGAAACTGGCGCCAGCTCTTCCCGAGGGGAGTCATGCACGGACGTGTCAACACCAAACCACTGCAGGCTTTTCTGCAGCTCCCTGCGCTACTTTAACACATAAACTACTTATATTGGTTTACAGAGCTCAAGTAAAGTGTAATAAAAACAGCTTTAAAAATGGGTTTTACGCACAGCCTCGTCGTTTATGTCGCACTTTTCTGTCCATTTGGTTGATGTTTGATGTTCTATTGTGACTTTTGATCAGATTGGAGCTCAGAATCAATCTTTACAGGACTGTCTCAGAAAATTAGAATATTGTGATAAAGTCCTTTATTTTCTGTAATGCAAAAATGTCATACATTCTGGATTCATTACAAATCAACTGAAATATTGCAAGCCTTTTATTATTTTAATATTGCTGATCATGGTTTACAGCTTAAGAAAACTCAAATATCCTATCTAAAAAAATTAGAATATTCTGGGAATCTTAATCTAAAACTGTAAGCCATAATCAGCAATATTACAATAATAAAAGGCTTGCAATATTTCAGTTGATTTGTAATGAATCCAGAATGTATGACATTTTTGTTTTTTTAATTGCATTACAGAAAATCACAATATT
Source organism: Cololabis saira (assembly GCF_033807715.1). Taxonomy (NCBI): domain Eukaryota; kingdom Metazoa; phylum Chordata; class Actinopteri; order Beloniformes; family Belonidae; genus Cololabis; species Cololabis saira. The sequence goes on from NC_084603.1 coordinate 17,923,681, forward strand.
CTAATTTTCTGAGACAGTCCTGTAAGAATCTCTATTAACAAGAGGCAGTTCAGTTCAGTTTGTCACCAGAACTAAGTGTTGTTCAGCAGTTTATTTACTGACAGGAAATAATCCACCAAAAACAAAAGTTATAGGTGAGAATTCTATGACAAGAGGGAAATAATTCAACTGCTTTGTGTAAATGTTGGACAAATAATAAGGTTGGATGTCATAAATGAAGGACACAAGAAAGCAGCAGCGTTTTTATTTGAACTCTGGGAGAATAGAGCTGGAGTTGGAGTTTATTAATAATAATTTATTCCATCTGTAGCAGCAGCAGCATCACTGCAGGTTTACCTTGTTTGACTCCAACTTTAGGTTTGTACCAGCTGATGCTCTTAAACTCTCAAAGCCCATTTTTGTTCATATCCTCAGGTAAAAACAAAAAGGTCAGACATTCATTGACTTGTAAACCAGCAGAAATAATATCCTGTAGGAAACTAACGCCCAGGGTGAGGATTTGAGAGACAGATTTACCGAGCTTTGCTGATTCTTGCTGAACTCTGGCAGCAGTTCTGAATGAAGTGTCCATTCTTACAACACAAGACACAGTAATAAACTTCATCCCCCTTTTTGTCGCTGTAGCAAGGCTCGTGCTACGGGGTCACCAGACAGGACAGCAGACACAGGGTTTCGAGGAGAAATTCTAATTTATTTTATTTTAAATCACACAGACATGCACTTGGACTCAGCTCTGTTCCTGCAGCAGAGCTCTGCTCTGCTTCTTTCCTCTCCTGTCTCCAGGGCCTGCACACTACTGAAATACACAGAGAGTGATTAGACACACCTGTGCACCATCAGCTGTTCCAGCCGCGTCACCTGTGCGCCACTACCCCGCACTCCCTCTCTCCCCTGCAGACCACGCCCCAATCCTGCACCCTGCCACAGTCGCACTACACACAGCCAGTTTTCTTTTGCTTAGAGCAGGGGTCACCAATCCTGGTCCTCGAGGGCCGGAGTCCTGCATGTTTTAGAGTTTTCTCTGCTTTAACACACCTGATTCTAATTAATCATCGTCATCAGCTTGTCATTGAGGTCTGCACAAGTCTGTTAATGACACAGGTACTTTTATCACGGTGCAATGAAGCAGGGAAACATCTAAAACATGCAGGACACCGGCCCTCGAGGACCAGGATTGGTGACCCCTGATATAAAGGCTCCTTAATCTAAAATCAGTTCATTGTTGAATCATCCTCTTCTATCAAAATGTTTAAGTTAAGACTTAAATATATTCTGTTAAATCAAGACTCTTAAACGTTTATTTTACAGTATGTTAGATGTGGATTATTACCCTACATACTCTCATGTTTTTGTTTTTTGCGTTCCCTGCTCATGTTTTTTGCTTTCTTATTGTCTGTTGTTAAAGCTTCTTGTTTATTTTGTGAATACCAGTATTATTTTAGTTGTTGATTTATTTGTCAATTCTTTTATTTCCTTGGGGAGGTGCTTTTTATAAGCCTGTACAGGGTTTTTTAACCTCTCCCGCACATATTATTTTTGTCTGTTAGTTGTTGTTTTCGTTTTTCTCTTTTATGGTGCAAATAAAAAAAAAAGTAAAGTAAAAAGTAAAAAAAAGTAAAAGTGAATATCTCACACTAGACGGTACAGTAGTGATTCTGCAGGAGGGAAAAGGCACTTGGAGCCGTCTGGACATGATATCCGTGTGAGGAGATAAAAAGCTGATTCAATTACAGCCTGGATGTTGAGCTGAGACTCAGTTCTGAGTCAATTAAAGCTCCAACATATCAATCTACAGATATTTGTCTTGATTCCTCTGGAACACACTCACTCAGAGATCAACTTCCAAAGCAACGAGTGTGTTTATCTGCCAGAACAAAATATTTGACTCCATAATGTACGACTGTGAAATAATGAAGCTTTTGCCGACTAAAGGAGCTGCTTTAAATGTTTTGTGATGACAGGAACTGCAGGTAAAACTGTGCACTGATGATAAAAGTTGGGTCTTTATCAATATATTAAATATTTAACCTTAGACTCTTGGTTGCACTGAGCTTATATTTAACCCTTGTGCTGTCTTCAGGTCAAGGAAGGAGGAAGGAAGGAAGGAAGGAAGGAAGGAAGGAAGGAAGGAAGGAAGGAAGGAAGGAAGGAAGGAAGGAAGGAAGGAAGGAAGGAAGGAAGGAAGGAAGGAAGGAAGGAAGGAAGGAATGGAAAAAAGAAGGAAGGAAGGAAAGAAGGGAGACAAGAGGAAGGAGAGAGCAGGAGGAAAGAAGGAACAGGAGAATCAGGTCATTTTGAACCAAAGACAGTACAAGGGTTAAGAAAAAAGAAAGAAGAATTGCATTATTTTGACTGAAACCTCGTTAATATTCATGTGACATCATGATCTGAAATGAAACCAGACCAAACACATGATGCTTTAGTCCCTGTTGCAGTAAACTGGATCTTAACTGTACAACGAGCTCCAACCCCACAGTTCCACCGGAAGGGAAATGACAGAAGAATTACAGGATCTACTTTTCCCGCTTTTTTTTCCAGAGGCTTTATTGAGTAAGAGCAGTTTCAAACAACTTGACTCAAAGTTTAAGTTAGGAACAGGTTCAGGAAATAGGAGCGTTATAGCAAAAAGAGGAGTTATTTATACAAGCAACATGGGAAATAAAGAAAATAACATTTCAAATAGCAGGCCATATTTTGCAAATCAGACTCTTCAATTACGTTTTGGAACAATGTCTTTTGAAATTATCATAATGTTTTGATTTAAAAACATTACATTTATGATCATTGTACTTACTTTTAACTTACAAATAAACCTTCTTTCTGATTGTCCAAAACAAGACCATAGATTTTGTCATTTAAAAATAAAAAATGCATAAAGTTGGTGGTTCAGCCAGTCAGAGCAGAAAGCCTCAAAGTATTGACAATGAAAAGACAAAAACTGCTTTATAATCTAACTTTTATCACAGATCACAGTTTTATTATATTTTTATCCGATTTTTTTCCCCATTTTAACACCCAGCGCTCTTAAGTGACAGTCCTGGGCATCGTTCCCCCTAGAAATCACAGTTTTAATCCAAACTAACCACTTCTGAAGTGTATAGCCTGTTAAATCCTCCTCCTTGAGGTGAGATACAATTTCAAATATTTAATTCTTAATTTGTGAATGATTGACTTTGATGGGAAGATCTGAGAGATGTAAAGATTACTGACAGCAAATGATCAATCTACTGACCAAACACCATGCTTCATCCATTCATAAAACTACAGTGATTTATTCTTGACTGGTGGAAGGAGCTTGGTGGAAGAGACTGTTAAATCTGGAGTTTCATCTATTGAAAATCCCATTATTGTATAATATCCCACCTATGGTGGCGAGTCCGACATTTGGCTGTAAACGGATCCTCTTATATTCCATGGGCCACTCAAGGTGACCAAACTTGCTTATAATTTTTGAAAGATCCATGTCTGTAGATGATATTCTGGTATGAAAACCTTCCTGAGTGGCAGCTGTATCATAGTTACATTTTAGATGCTGCTGCATATCCTGGTTTAGACTCATGTACAGGATATCTGTCAATGTTTCACAATATTGTCTTTGGTATCATTTTAAAGGAGACCTTTGAAGCATTCATTCAAGCTAAGATGTGATACATTTCCTGAATCCTTATGGTCCTGTGAGTATTCCAGTTTTGGTATTTTGTGTCTCTGTTGTTCCTAGATGACACAGGGATAGAAGATAGTATATCATTTAGGTGAAAATTGCGTAAAAATGTGTGTTTATAGTTTAAAGAGCTGCAGTGATCTCTATGTTGGTCAGAAAGATTCACATCTTAGCTTGAATGAATGCTTAAAAGGTCCCCTTTAAAATGATACCAAAGACAATATAGTGAAACATTAACAGATTTCCTGTACATGAGTCTAAACCAGGATATGCAGCAGCATCTAAAATGTAATTTTCTGAAGGGGGTGGGTAACTTCATGAGGTGATAACTATGATCGAGCTGCCACTCAGGAAGGTTATCATACCAGAATATCATCTACAGACATGGATATTTTCAAAAATCACAAGTAAGTTTTGTCACCTTGAGTGGTGCTGACCAGTGAAATTTTGGGCTCTGGCCTAAAAGGGTCACAGGTAAAGCTCCTGGTTTGTTTGGAGAACAATGGATGGTGATATTGAGAGAGGTAGCAGCTGCTGTGATGTCCAGTAAACTGCACATTCTGAGTCAAAATACTGTAAAATATTATTTGTTACAGTAAAGAATTGTGTGTTTTCTATTTGAGTAGCCTATACATATGAATACTATATGGTGATATATTACATCCAACAGCTGAAGGTGTAACACTGAACATACAAATGCATGATTCTACTGAGGCATTCATTCATTCATTCATTCATTCATTCATTCATTCATTCATTCATTCATTCATTCATTCATTCATTCATTCATCTAGTGTCTTCCATTCATACTATAGTGTCTTCCATTCTGCACATCAGTGTTCAGTGGGTGCTTAGAAACGTCTACTCAAATGATGTACAGGACTGTCTCAGCAAATTAGAATATTGTGATAAAGTTCTTTATTTTCTGTAATGCAATTAAAAAAAAAATGTCATACATTCTGGATTCATTACAAATCAACTGAAATATTGCAAGCCTTTTATTATTTTAATATTGCTGATTATGGTTTACAGTTTAAGATTAAGATTCCCAGAATATTCTAATTTTTTGAGATAGGATATTTTAGTTTTCTTAAACTGTAAGCCATGATCAGCAATATGAAAATAATAAAAGGCTTGCAATATTTCAGTTGATTTGTAATGAATCCAGAATGTATGACATTTTTGTTTTTGTAAGAAAATCACAATATTCTAATTTTCTGAGACAGTCCTGTGTGTGTTTGGCATTTGAGAAGGAAATACCATTTAGTGAAGAGTTAACGCTGTTTTGAGGGTAGAATGTGCTTTTGCAAGAGAAGTATAGGATTTTGAATTTTGTGTGTGAGTTTTGTAATTTGTGTTTAGAGTTTTGAGAAAGTGAGTTAGTCTATCAGGAAATGTGTTTAAACAATTGTGAAAAACTGTAACTGACTGTATGCAAGAAGCTCAGTGTGGTCCCGACCTCAGCAGGAGATCAGCTGTTACACACACACACACACACACACACACACACACACACACACACACACACACACACACACACACACACACACACACACACACACACACACACACACACACACACACACACACACACACACACACACACACACCAGTTTCAGACAGATGCAGATGAGTCGGCCCTGCAGACTCGCTGGCGCCAGCTCTTCACACACTCACAGGAAATGTAAAGACTTCAATAACGAGCCATTATCCGCTAATCACAGGGATCGATCAGGCGCTAACAAGGGGCCCTGCATATGCAGATGAGCGGCTGGTGCCGGGGCCAGGGGCCCCTATAAATAAAGCCCCGGCCGAGGGGCCGCAGGAACTCTCTCTCTCTGGGACATTTGAAGAAGGAACAGGTCACTGAGCAGCAACATGGTCAAGTACTTTTCCGTGGACTGGCTGGCCCAGAGTCACCAGGGCCCTCAGGGCCCCCAGGACCCCCAGGGCCCCGCGGAGGTGCAGGAGCGCAGACCGCACGTCCCCTGCCTGGTGCAGCCGAGCGCGCCCGCGTTTGGGAAAGGTTACCTGCAGCCAAAACCCAAACCGTCCAGGCCTGCGGAACTAGAGGAGATCCGGGGACCCCAGGACAGTTTCTGCTCATCTCTAACTCCAGCAAAGTGCTCATCACCAAGTAAGTTTGGAAATCAGAATCAGAACCAGAATCATCTTTATTGGCCAGGTTCGGACATTGTCCAACAAGGAATTTGACTCCGGTGTTGTGCCAAAAAGCCACTAACACAGAAACACAGATCTAATGCGCGTTTAGGCCACTTGAAAGGCTTGTTTTACTTTATGTTCTGTCTTAAAAAGGCACCCCCGTTGTGCAAAAAGTGATTCCCTGCTGCCAGAATCTGATTTCTTCTGATTTGTGGCCGCGGGAGCGCGCACAGCAGCCCCGTTGAGCGAAAGCGCTAAAACGTCAGATTTTCAGATTATGAAGCTCAAGAATGAGATCAAGTCAGATTTTAGGCAGAAACAAATTTTCATTAACTGTATTTGGCCTTCAATCAATTTTTGGCAGGTAAAAATGCCTATTTTGTGTTGTAATGGTCCTTTTAAAAGAGTTAAAAGCAATCCTGTAAGCTCTAGTGTTTATATTATGAAGCTCAAAAATGAGATCAAGTCATATTTAGGCAGAAACAACCTTTCATTAACTGTATTTGGCCTTAAATCAATTTTTGGCAGGTAAAAAGAGCAATTTTCAGGGGAGAAATCAGATTCTGGCAGGCAATCTCTTTTTGGCACGACACCGGTAATTTCGCTCTTTAGGCAGAAATAAACAAATGTGGTATTTAAAAAAAGAAATCCAACTTTTTTTAAACTAGATGTTTCTCTTGCGTCTGATTTGTTTAATCATTCGTACGTTCTGCCTTTAAACTTTTACTTTTGAATGCATTTATAAGTAAAACTTCTTGTGCATGGAATGTGCCAAAGTCTCCAAGTCCTAATTAATTACAACCAACGTTAAGGTTTTGCAGGATTAGTTGCAGATTTGTAACCACTTGTGTCTTTCCTTCCCTCCAGTTTCAGAAGTGAGCGGTTATTCCTCGGGCTACGAGAGCGAAGCTGCTTCCTCGGAGTGTCTGTCCCTGCAGGAGGAAGGAGAAACGGAGAAAGACGGATCGCGGCGCCGAGTGCGCACAAAGTTCACCCCGCAGCAGATCAGCAAGCTGGAGAAAATCTTCTGCAAGCACAAATACCTGGACGCCGGGGAGAGAGTGAAGACTGCGCAGAGGCTGAACCTCTCAGAAACTCAGGTGGGAACAGATTACAACTTTTTATTTTATTGAGATCAATAGCCAAAGTAACAATGGTACATACATCTTTATAACTATTTAGAAGAGAAAAAAACAATAGAAAGATCACTACATACACTAAAAGAAAATCGCAAGTGAAAGATTTTTTCCCTTTTTTTTAACCCCTCCAACATAGAAACATAAAAAGAAAATTCAAATAAATGGATATAAAATTATAGCAGGATAAGAATTAATTAAGCAAAAAAAAAGAATAGAAAATAAAGAAATAAAAAGAAATAAAAGAAGAAAAAAAAGAAAACAGCTCACTCTAAACACCATAATGCAAATACACACCCACACATAAATAAAATTGCAAAAAGGAAAGAAAAATTATATGAAAACACCTGAATGAAGCACTAACAGGCATGAAATATTGCCATCTTTGATAGAACCTTTCAGTACTGCACGAATAGAGAACCTTACAACTGTTTTCTTACTAGATGTAGTCTCTTGCATCTGATTTGTTCAATTATTTTTACTTTTTAATGCATTTTAAATATATAGCCTACTTATAAGTAAAACTTCTTGTGCATGGAATGTGTCATATTCTCTAAACTTTGCATCGCTCCTGACTGACTGATTTCCTGCTTGTCTCCAGGTTCGGACCTGGTTCCAGAACCGCAGGATGAAGCTGAAGCGGGAGATGCAGGACTACCTGTCCCCCCAGATCCCCCCGGCCTTCCAGCCCCTGCACCGGGTCCAGTACCAGGTGGTGCCCGGGCCCGGGCCCCGCTACCCGGACACGGGCCGGGGTCTGTTCCCGCTCCCGCTCCCGCTCCCGCAGCTGCTGCTGCAGCACCAGATCCCGCTCCACCCGCAGCACGTCCTGATCCGACACCCGCATTTCTACTGAAACCAGCTGTCACAAAGAAAGACTCCTGCGACTCAAACACTTAAAAAAAAAATGTGCAATCCAGATTTGTTCTTGTAATTTTTGTACTTTATTTGACGTAAAAATGTATATAATGACAGAAAGCTCTATTTATGATTGAATAAAGTTTATCTTATGACGCAGCCACTGGTATGCATTGTTTTTTTTTTGTTCCCTGATTGTCGCCGCCTCTCAAAGATAAAGCTGATGATATAATCTTTATTGCAGGATTAGTTTCAAATGAATAGATCATCCCCTCTTTCATCTTAACAGGAAAGGGAGGGGGGTTGGAGAAAAAAGCTGATAAAGATGAGTAAACCAACTGTATGGATCTCCTGATTTGATTCTCTTCTAATATCAATACAAGATGGAACACAGTCCAGTCAAACTAAACAAAATAAAGTGAATTAAATCATTGAAGACTGACCAATAAGAATCAAATTCACTATAAACGCCTCCTGTACTATTGTTTTACCTGTTGCATCTGTCACCAAAGGCTGACCACATGCCTTGCTCAAGGGCTTCTTTTGTTCCCCTTTTGTTCTGCACGTCAAACGCCAGTTAAAGAGGAGATCGCAGTCAAACAATTAGTCCTAATTAAGCCGCTCATTGATGAGTTTACACTTACAGAGCCCCGGCCTGGCTCCAGAGAGTCTGCGCTTTTGTATAAACAGTCTGATCTCTGAAATCTATGTGAAGTCTGAAGGCTGGGGGTTAAAAACCTGATTGTATGACGAGATTTGGAGATAGAGAAACTTGGTTTGAACATTTGGCGCAATTAAGAGATCACACGTTTGGAACTGAGGACGCGCCACATTGACACTTATTAACAAAACCGGTTAGAAAGCCCTTTTGTTTTAGTCTTTGGTTACATGTTACCTGGGTTTCTGGGTCATGAGGGTTCCCCTTACCAAATGCTCCATTCAAATAGAACTTTCTCACTCTCTATCTATGTTTTCTGACACAAGTCCCGACCAAATTTAATCACCGAGCGTTTGAAGCTCAGTATGTTTTTTGCGACTGCAGTGTATCTTATTCTTGACAGTCTGGAAATGTCTTACTTATCGTTTTGTGAAGAGAGGGGGTGTCGGGCCAAAAAGTGATTGAATTTGAATTGCCTGCCAGATTCTGATTTCTCCCCTGAAAATGGGCCTTTTTACCTGCCAAAAATTGATTTAAGGCCAAATACAATTAATGAAAGGTTGTTTCTGCCTAAATATGACTTGATCTCATTCTTGAGCTTCATAATATAAACACTAGAGCTCACAGGATTGCGTTTAACTCTTTTAAATGACCATTACAACACAAAATAGGCATTTTTAACCTGCCAAATATTGATTGAAGGCCAAATACAGTTAATGAAAAGTTGTTTCTGCCTAAATATGACTTGATCTCATTCTTGAGCTTCATAATCTGAAAATCTGACGTTTTAGCGCTATCGCTGTGCGCGCTCCCGCGGCTGGTGTGCGCGCTCCCGCGGCCAGAAATCAGAAGAAATCAGATTCTGGCAGGCAATCACTTTTTGGCACAATAGGGGCTTTTTTTAAAGACAGAACATACAGTAAAACCAGCCTTTCAAGTGCATGAGATCTGTGTTTCTGCGTTAAGGCCTGGGCGGATGCGGCCGTCAATCCCTTTATGCAGACACATCATTTATAAGCAGATGCCAGGTAACTGATACTCAGACTTACTGGCGCCACAAACGCGAGAAAAACTACAAGCCATCCTCTATTAAGCTCAATTACAACCGCCATCAAGTTTCTATGGTTCCGCCGGGGTCTCTTTGCATATGCAAATAAAGACGTCTGTCCCTCCTATAAAGCTCTAACTAACAGTCTCTCCCCCGGACTGTTACTCAAATACCTGTGGATCTCTGCTCGGATTAGTTATGGCAAACTTCTCTGTTGAGTGGCTTTCTAAAAGTTATTATGAGGAGATTCAGGTACAGAAATCAGTTCACTGTGAACTGGAGGAATTTGCGACAGCAGGATCAAGAAGCCAATACTCCCCGACCTCGCCAAATAGTGAGTTCTTTACTGATAATACTTTACTGAAGACCCGCGATCGACCAGCCTTTTGTGTGTGGTATCGATTATGAGTAAATTAATTAGTGTTTTCTCTCCTGTCAGACAGTTACGGCTGCACATCTGGGTCGGACAGCGAGCTGGGGGACGACAGCGAGGGCGAGGCCGCGCATGCGCAGCAGCAGCGCAGAACCAGGACCAAGTTCAGCTCCGAGCAGATCAATAAACTGGAAAATACTTTCAGTAAATACAAATACCTGGGAGCGACACAGAGGAGGAAGATCGCAGAGAAGCTAAAGCTGTCAGAAACTCAGGTAGGATCTGCTGTGACCAGTACTCGAGGTGATTGAGGTGTCTTCAGTATTCACATCCATTACTCAGGTACAAGTATAGATACTAGAGTTTAGAGCTTCCTTCCTTCCTTCCTTCCTTCCTTCCTTCCTTCCTTCCTTCCTTCCTTCCTTCCTTCCTTCCTTCCTTCCTTCCTTCCTTCCTTCCTTCCTTCCATCCTTCCATCCTTCCTTCCTTCTTCCTTTCCTCTTTTCTCCCTTCCTTCCTTCTTTCCTTGTTTCCTTCCTTCCTTCCTTCCTTCCTTCCTTCCTTCCTTCCTTCCTTCCTTCCTTCCTTCCTTCCTTCCTTCCTTCCTTCCTTCCTTCCTTTCTCCCTTCCTTCCTTCTTTCTTTCCTTCTTTTCATTCTTCCTTCCTTCCTTCCATCCTTCTTTTCTCCCTTCCTTCCTTCTTTCTGTCCTTCTTTTCATTCTTCCTTCCTTCCTTCATTCTTTCTTTCCTTCTTTTCATTCTTCCTTCCTTCCTTCTTTTATTCTTAAAAGGCCGAAATGAAATAGAGTAACGAGGCTGTTTTTAAAATGTAAAGAGTAAAAAGTACAGATAATTGTGTGAAAATGTAAGGAGTCAAAGTAAAAAGTCGTCCCAAAAATAATTACTCCATGAAGTATAGATAACCAACATTTCTACTTAAGTAACGAAGTATTTGTACTTCGTTACTTGACACCCTTTATTTGTCTATAATTCACCATTTTTTCTCTGGTTTGTCTTCCAGGTTAAGACGTGGTTTCAGAACAGGAGGATGAAGCTGAAACGTGAGGTCCAGGGCTCATCCCGGCCCTGCCTGGCCGTCCCGGCCGCGCTGCTGCCGCCGCTGCTGTTTCAGCACCCCCTCCTGAGCGGACAGCTCCCGGCGCTCAGCGGGAGCTTCGCTCGAGCGCAGCCGCCCCACAGTGCGCCTTTCCCGGCCGCGCTGCTCCACCCGCCCCGCTGTCACCCCGCCGGCCCCCCGACGCACTTCTGCTGAAGCGGCTCCGTCCTCTTTCTCTATCTGGAATCTGGATGTTCCTTCATCATTCTCTTTAAAAGAGGACTTGCTTTTTTTTCTTCTCCAAAGCACTTAATGTCTGATCTAAGTTGATTGATTGTAAATGTTTTTCAAATCTTCTAAGAAATAAACGTATTGATTTCTTTCAACTAACGCTATCGGTGATGTTTTCTTCGGTTGAGAGCCTTTATTAATGCATATTTCTCATATAATGAGCAGAGTTTAATCAATAGGTTTCCAGTGAATCAAAATAAAATAAGAAAGAAAAAAATGAAAAGACGTGATTTTAACCCAATGGCTTTGGATAAAATTGCGTTCAAAGCAGCTATTTTGTTGTAATAAAACATTTGCAAACACTTCAAGTAATTAGAGCCACTGGATTTGGCGTTGCCATCAGTTAGGACAGGGATGTTAACCAGACCATGAGCAACAAATGGTGCAGCGGTGAAGCGTTTATGCTTTCTATTTCTCAGACACTTGTCATAGTGGCAAAAAAGGCTGACAGGAGAAGCAGCAGTTTCACATTCAAGTGGCTTCAGATTCTCTCAGGCATAAACGCCCCCAATCCCAAAAAAACACAACAAAAACAAACAGACAGACAGTTTAAAAGGAGGAAAAATGCGCGTCTGCATCTGTCGGGGAATGGATTTATTTTCCCCTGAGTCTCTGAGCTGCTGTGTTCATCACCATCACCATCTCCACTGCTGCAAAGATTTGCATCTTCAAAGGGACATCAAAGCCATTTAACTGCGAGATCATTGAGATCCATCGCGCTTTATTGTGTCGTGATTGAACAATTCGCACTTACTTGAAAGACTAAAGGATGGCGCCCTGAAGTCTGCACAAGTGTTGCTGCTTCCACACCGCCATGCCATTTGTTGGAAACAGCTAAACGGTTCGATTATTAATCCCCTGTCATGATGAATGATCAGTGCAGGAAACACTGATTCATGTGAGTATCAGAACAGCCGAGGAAACAGGGTATTATTGAATTAAATCTTCAAGCACATTTGGTTTCTCTGCTTTATATTCTGCCACTAGAAACTCACTGGACACATGTTTGAGTTTGTTTGGAGAGGGAGGGGAATCAGTTGAGAAGGGACTTTATTAAACTTTCATGATCCAGTAAGTTAAGGAACTCCAACTGAAATGACTCTTTGGATATAAAAACAAAATTATAGAACCTGCGTTTTAAAAACCTGGGGCCAGATTCACAAAACATTCTTAAGGAAAAAAAATCTGAAGAAGAAAAAAGAGAACAAGTCATATTCTCCAAAAAAGTAGTAGAAGTATTTTCTCAACTTTCTTCTTAAGTTTCTTCTTAAGAAGAAACTTAAGAATAAATGGTATTCTTGAAATAAAAGTTCTCAAATTTGTTCTTGACCTTGTTTTTAACTTTAAGACAACCTTGACCTGTCTTAAAATGTATTCTGTGAAAAGGTTCTAATAGAAAAGACTCTAATATCACCTTTTAGACAAGTTTAGACTAGTAGGTCATAGTTTGAGGATATACTTTGTAATTAATTACACAAAGAGCCTGTTAACTGTTTGTTAGCATGTTAGTTAGCGTGGTAGTTAATTATTATTAATTTGTTTGTTGGCGCGTGCAATGCAATGACATACTTTAAGAAGTTCTCAAGTAGGAAAAATAAGAAATTCGTAAGAAATGACAGTTCTTAAGACGGTTCTTAAGAAAATATTGAGGAATTTCACTTAAGAACTTTCTTATGAACTTCTTAACTTTAGATCTTAAGATCGTTCTTTTTTTTTTTTTTTTTTTTTTTTACCTTGTCTGCACACATATTAATGATTGATACCATGACGGTAGAAACCAAAGGGGTATTTAAGATCTTAAGATCGTTCTTAAGAACATATTGGTGAATCCGGCCCCTGATTAGAATAAAATCCTGCTTAGTATCATTGCAAAAAAATTGCATAAAATAGATTCTCCTTGAAAATATGTGCTTGGATCAGAAGTTCACGCAACATGCTACTGTTTCCTGTTGTCATTTTGCTTTGAATCTGCAGAAGTTTATGTGTAAATGTACTAGTACTGGCACTAATGGAGCCATGTGTAACAATAAGTATCAATGAGTTTGTGTGTGTGTGTGTGTGTGGGGGGGGTGGAAGTGTGAGCCATTGTTCAGCTGAAAGACACACTGAGTGTTTTACTGATCCCTTTTGGATCAAGTATTTATGTGAAAATGTGTTAACGGTGTGGGTGAAGCAGCGGCGGGAACGGCTGCAGACGCAGTGGAGCCAGAGATGGATGAGCTCGTCACTGGTCGTCATAAACTCATCCACGCACAATATCCACCTTTATCAAAGATTTCTATTAATTGGACTGATTTAGAATAAGTTGAGCTGTATTTGTTAGAGTGGCTTGAGATTACATTTGCTGGGATTTTCCACTATATAAATAAAGCTGAATGGAATTGAACTGAGTACTGCTTTAATACGTAGGGCTGCCACCTTTCAGAAATAGAAATATGGGATGCCCGGATTTCAGCAGTGCAGTCGCCAAAAAAAAGGGACATCCCCAAAACTTCTAAACTGCATAGAAATGTATTTATTTTATATGGAAAAACAAAACGCTTTGATTTTAAAGTTTAAAGTGCTTAATTAGCATTGAATTTGCATGACAAGACAGCCAACCATACTGGCAACTATGGCCCCGTTTACACAGAGCAAAAACAGAGACGTTTTCATGCCTTTTGGCCGTTTGTTTACATGAAAACGGAGCTCAAAGTCACCAAAAACAATAATTTCTGAAAACTCCGGCCAAAGTGGAGATTTTCAAAAACTCAGTTTTCACGTTTGCGTCTAAACAGAGGAAAACGGACATTTAGGCTTCAGAACGTCACATTATGAGACAGAAACGTCACCAGCGTCATGTGTGCGACCTGTGTTTACAATTAGTTTGGCCACCGTCAATATTTTCTTGTATTTTACCTGTTTTATATTCTAAAGTCACACTTAAAAGTAACTCCACTTCTCTGTCACTCCAAACGAAAGACTCTCGTTCATCTTGGAAGTAAAGCCTGAATTATGGTCCCGCGTTAAATCAACGCAGAGCCTACGCCGTAGGCTCTGTGTTGGTGTAACGCGGAACCATAAATCAGCCTTAACTGGAAGCTACACGTGTCATTTGTTGATGTTTTTTCCAGGATTCTGATTGGCTAGCATGACGGTAACAGCGTTTTTATGCGGATTCGTGTAAACGAAGAGATTTTGAAAACGATCTCGTGTAAACGATGGAATTTTTCAAAACGTAGAGAGGGAAATATCCGTTTTTGTAAATACCCGGCTATGTGGAAACGGGGCCTGAAATAGCCTCCTATACTACGTATGTCCACATCAGCCCAGATGTATAATATAGCCTACAGGTGAAGAATATGGTGTAAAAGTTAATTTATTTCAATAATTCAACTTAAAAGGCAAAACTAATATATGACCTAGTCTTATTATATGCAAAGCAAGACATGTTAAACCTTTATTTGTTATAATTTTGATTATTGAGTTGTTTATTGATTTCATAAAATAATGATAAAATAATATACATTTTTTGAGATTTTTTATTTGGGGTTTTCATAAACTGTGAGTCATAATCACCAAAATTATAACAAATAAAAGCTTGAAATATCTCACTTTGAATGTAGTGGGAAATAATGTAGTATTTGTTTCACCTTAAGTTGAATTTACTACGAATGAAGTTTTGCAATATATTCAAATTTTCCGACCTTCCCCTGTATATAATGAAATCAATAAATAAGAGCATAATATATGTCAATACGGGACGCAACTTTTAATTCCCAATTACGTAACAATTCCGTATTTCAAGGGACGAGTGGCGACTCTAATCATACGGCATTAACAGTGAGCATTTCACTTTTCTTCCGTCTGTTTGGGACTGGTTTTATCTCTTAAGATTAAATTTAAGCATACCGATACATTTATATGAGCGAGTGTCTCAGTGAAGATTATAAAACCCTAACAAACATTCAGTTTGTGGTTGAGTCACCTTGTTGAATATTTATAAGTTTCACCATCAGAGCTAAAGATTGTAATCACTGCAGGAACTGATTTATTTCAAAATAATATCTAAAGATACCAATTTAAATCGAATAACTTGTTTCCTCTCCACCCTCAAGCCCACGTGTTGATCCCACTGGGAGATAGAAATATACACGTTAAATTCAACGCATCCTTAAAGGCTTAACCAATATTTCTCGGAATGACTCTTTGATAAAGAAGATGTTTGTATTTGTTTGTATTTGGAGACCTATTAAATGTTTCAGCTGTTTTCCCTTTTATGCCTTTTGGTTTGAAAGTGTCAACTTATTTCCTCGTGAGTTTTCAGATTTTGACATTTAAATTTGCGTTTAATTACATAAACGTTTCACAAATAAACAAAGAAAAAGGTGTAAAACCTTTAGAAATTTAAAATGGATAAAGGGGATAGCATAACTCTCCCAGTGGGACGTTTAGTTTTGAGGATTAGAAGAATTTAACTTAGATTTAAGTCAAATGTAGCATCTTTACATTGTCGTCCTATTTAGTTATGGTGACAATGAAGTTTCCCCTTTAGGGATTCTTAAAGTTGAATCCTATCCTATCCTATCCTAGTTAACCGGGATTTAAAAACTTTTTTCATCACGACTGAAAATGTCTTTTCAGACGTACAACGACTAGAAAAACATGGAAAAATAGGATTTAAACATAACTTGTTTTTCTGGGATTAAAGCAGCAATACTGAGGCAAATCCCAAAAGATTGCGTAGTGCATCACCGCCCTACGTCACAAAGGTGCAAAAACAGTAAAAAACAAGCAAAAACAAGAATGCATGCATGCCAAAAAGTATATTTTTAAAGCATAATAGCTTTATTTAGACAAATTGGACAAAAAATAGCAGACAAAAACACATGACGTTACTTCATATTCACTGTGTTGCAACATTCATAACCAATATGAAAACATTTGAGGTTTTATATCACATAACACTATTACATATTCGTAAAAATGTCTTTAATTCAGCCTTTTAATGCTTCACCATCTTGTTCTGCAGTTCCAGGTTTGAGAGTCTGCACTGAAAAAAATACATCTAAGTGCATGTAAATATAACATATTTAAATCTGTGATATTAACAATTAAAAATGAAGTTTGTTGCTTTGCATAAATACATCTAGTTTTGAACTTTGAACTGCATTTGTTCAAAAAACAAGACATTGTGCATTTTTTCCTTAACCAGCAGTTTTTATGTAATTAATCCCAGTTAATCTTTTCATTTACACACAAACAACAAGCAATGATCTTTTTGTATTTACTTTTCCTTTAACAATTTTAATCTATTGGGCAGATTGACCAACGTTTAGATGAAACATGCTTTATTTGTTTAAGTAGAAACCACAGTAAAAAATGTCTTGCTTGATCTACTTTAAAAAAATTAAGGGGACTTTTTTCGCATGAGATTTTTATGTAGATGAAGAAAGACTAGTCTTTGTATAAACTACTTAATTTTTAGTATGTACAAAATTCATTTGCAAGTAAAGTCAACTTAATTTTGATAAATAAAGTAAACTTAACACAATTAAGTTGACTGTACTTGCAAAAGGTATTACACTGTAAGAAAATCCCGTAGAAATTACCGTAAAAAACTGTGAAATAGCAACAGTGAAGGACATTGTGTCAGAGTTTGTCTAACTGGTAATAACTCATTTAATGAAGACATTACTCAAAGAATTCAATGATAGTATGTAAATCTTTATTTCACAACAAAATGCCGCTATTAATACTACAAAATATATTACACAACACAATCTTTTAATAAAATAAGCAGAAAAATTCAGTCAAATTACTGTCTTATAATGAGGCTTTTACCAATTAATAATACCTTTATTTTGATGTTTTTCAGTGATGGGATTAGATGTAAAATAAGCAATGGCTGCACGTAAATTGTACAGGAGAAAATAACTTTAATCAAAGTATAGTCATGCTAATTTGGCTGAAAATGGATGTTGAATTGACCAGTTTTGTACGTAAATTGTATGATGTTATTTTGTAAAGAATTACAGTTTAAAATTGTAAAATTTACAGGTTGTTCTGTAATGTGTTTTACAAACCGCTGTATCTTTTACAGTGTTATTCTGGCAGCCACAGCTGCCCGTTTTTTCCGTAAAAACAGCGGGTTTTTTCTTACAGTGTACCTACAGAAAATTAATTAGTTTATACAAAGACTAGTCTTTCTTCATCTACATAATAATCTCATGCAAAAAGTTGCCTTAATTTTTTTAAGTAGATCAAGCACAATATTTGTAACAGTGTGAAAGGTCAGCTGCCCCGGGAGGGAATAACGTTACGGCTCGGTGGAAACGGCTCGGTGGAAAACCTCGGCAGCCCCATTTTCCCATGCCTTATGCCTCTTTAAAGTTACATCTCAAAGAAGTATATGCATAGGAAAAAGGAACAGCGAGTTCAACAAGCCCCGCCGCCGCGTCGCCCAGCGCTGGAGTCTGGAGTCTGCAGGAAGAGGATGAAGAAAGAACCAGAGTTAAAAGATGTGGCCGGTGTGAAAGAGAACAAATCAAAGACAGAACTATTTCTCTTCCTGGACGTCCCAAACTGAACAAATAATCAGCTGGTAAAAGTTTTAAACTTTCCGAAATGTCACTGTAAAACCTAACAGTACATCTTAATAACAGAAGGTTGAAATAACTTAAACTTTGGAAAGAGTTGTGGTCACTCATTGCCATCAGTTAAGATTTAACTGAAAAATAAATTAAATAAATGTTTAAAGCTGGTATAAGATGTATGTGTTTGTATTGCGTTAAAGCAACTTAAAGTTGAGTTATTTAAGTTATGACAACTAAAATGTTTTAAGGTGATCAGTTTCCTAAAATGAATTGAGGAGCTAGAAGTTGTGACCACTAGAATGTGATCATTTAATTTAGAGGAATAAAACTGAGTAACTTGAACTTAACTGCTAACATTTATGTAAAGAAGATTCAATTAAGTTAGTCTGGCTTGATGCAAATTAATACAATCAACACTTTTTAAATAAGTCTGAAGGAAATACGACATATGAGTGTATAATTAGTTTTAAGTTCAGTTTACTGAATGAAATGGTTTAACCAAGTTACCTTAACAATAAATATTTAAGTTACTTGAACCTCAATGGAATATTTTTTTACATTTGAATTGTTTGAGTTAATAAATGGTTTTAGGCAATCGGTTTCCTCAAACAGTTCAAGTTCAACTAACTTATCAGGTTTTACAGTGCAGTTAAAGTTAAAAAAAAGGCCCACAGTGTGAAGAGAACTTACCCTGCAACCGTCCGGACGAGTCTCTCCTGAGAAAGTTCCTCCCGTTGGGATTTTATCCCTTCACGGGACCTTGAAGATGTTTTGCAAAGACAGAGTAGCTGTTGTCTGAGCTCTGGGCGAGCGGTTATCCCGTCTTATCCCGTCTCCTTGGTTTCCAGCCATGGCAACACCTGCACAGATATCTCTATCGGGAGAGGAGAAAAAAAATGCTTTTGCTTTTGCTACAATCGTACGCGTGATTCAGATTCTTCAGCAAAGGTCATTGTCAGATACGTATAATAATTCCCCTGCGTGTAAATGTGAAGTGGTTACAGTTATCGTCTCCTATCAAAGCTGCTCTGGACGTCAGAACTGGCAACGGAAGGAGGAAACAATCGGAACAACTTGTTCTCGCTGGTGGAAAACTTTCTTATCTATTTAGGTTTTTTTTGCCTTTTCTTTCTCTTTCAAACCCCCATTCTCACACACACACACACACACACACACACACACACACACACACACACACACACACACACACACACACACACACACACACACACACACACACACACACACACACACACACACACACACACACACACACACACACTCCACCCCCTGAATGGGTGTGAGGATTCAAGGTCTCCAGACAGGACTGAATGAGACGCGGCACACGAACAAACTTGTGTGCGCTGAACTGGGACTGTTACTGCTGTTACTGCAGGTCAAGGCCGGA
Organism: Cololabis saira; assembly: GCF_033807715.1. Lineage (NCBI taxonomy): Eukaryota > Metazoa > Chordata > Actinopteri > Beloniformes > Belonidae > Cololabis > Cololabis saira. The sequence goes on from NC_084603.1 coordinate 17,942,910, forward strand.
GCAACCACTGAAGATCAACCTGCTCCTTCCTCTTTTACTTTTACTTGATTTGAAGATTTTATTTCGAACATGCTTGTTAAAAAGAGTACAAAAAAGTGAAAAAACAGAATACAAATATATATATATTTACGATACGATATACAGGACTGTCTCAGAAAATTAGAATATTGAATAGAATAGAAGACTTTGTTGATCTCCCAGAGGAGAAATTCAATCGTGCAGCAGCCAAACACACACACGCTCAACGGTTTATACAAAAACTTTAAATAGAAATAACCAATAAATAGCCAAATAATAAAAAAAGAGCAATATAAAATGTAGAAAAATGAGTAATGTACAAGAGAAAAAGTAGTAAACACAAAAAAAACTGATAATATTTACATGTGCAAAAATACGTGAGGTATTTAGCGGGCAAAGGTTATTGCACTTTCAAAGAGACAGGTTATTGCACTCGGGTGGCTACAGTGATAAAGTGATAAAGTCCTTTATTTTCTGTAATGCAAAAATGTCATACATTCTGGATTCATTACAAATCAACTGAAATATTGCAAGCCTTTTATTATTTTAATATTGCTGATCATGGCTTACAGCTTAAGAAAACTCAAATATCCTATCTCAAAAAATTCACAGGGAGACCTCTTGCTGCTGTGCAGCCACGCCTTATGAAGGCAGGCAGGGTGGAGAGGTTGATTGGGAACACCTGTGCCTAATCAACCTGAGTGGCTGCAGCTCCACCCTGCCACAATGACATTTTTGCATTACAGAAAATAAAGGACTTTATCACAATATTCTAATTTGCTGAGACAGTCCTGTATACGATTGTCTGCGTATTTTGCTTGGGAACCAAGATGGTCTAGTGCAAGTGAACTCTTTTAAAAAAGTAAAAAAAAGTACAAGTTATCACTTTTCATGCTCTTTTGAGGTGATTGATACTCAAATTCATACGTCGACTTAATAGCTCTTGTAATGCCATTATTATGATGTTTAACCAACCCAGTCATCCATAGTCGATAAACGACTGACGGAGGCCAAACAACCAACCCAGTCCTCAGTGCAGAGAACAATAGACAGCAATGGTATAACAATATACTTGAATAACTATATAAGAGTAGATATACTGGTTCATATATTTACCTCCAATTATATACATAAAAATTACTATAAATCTATATATTGTGGCGGACACAATAACGGACCTCGCACCCATCAGGACTGTATGGAAGGGGGCGTGGTCACAAGCGTTTATTGGTTGCTTAGCAACGTGTGTTTGTTTACTGTTGTCAACTGGCAGTTGTCAACTGACAGTTCTTCTAGTCAGTTGGATTCCGCTGTCACGGAATAAAGACGTGTTTTACCAACCTCTGGAGTCGAGCCTCATCCTGCCACATTGGTGACCCCTTGTTTGAACATGTTTGAGGAAACAGAAGACATCTCGTCTTCATCTCATCAGCCTCCGCAGGCCGCAGGTTCCGCTGCGGTTTTGAGGCTGACTGAGTTTTGGCCGGAGGACTCCGGCTCCTGGTTCCAGCATATCGAGGCGCTTTTCCGGCTACGGGGAATCCCGGAAGATGATTCCCGGTATCATCTGGTTTCAACGGACGCCGGTTTGAGAGTGACTTTGTCATCGCCAGTGTTGCTGTTCCTATCATCGGTGCTGATTTTCTGTGTGCTAACGGTTTGCTGGTGGACGTTGCAAACCGCAGATTGATCGATGCAGTGACTTTTATGACTTTCCCGTGTGAGACAGGGGGATCTGGACCGCTATCACACGCTAGTTTTTCAGTGGCAGGTAACGTGTTCCAACGTCTGCTGGCAGAATTACCGCGGCTGATCAAACCTGTTTTTTCCACCGCGACAACCAGGCACGGCGTCGAGCATTACGTCACCACCACGGGGCCCCCGGTGTTTGCGCGTGCTCGTCGGTTAGACACACAGAAATTAGCCATTGCTAAAGAGGAGTTTGCCTCTATGGAGCGTTTAGGCATAGTTAGACGCTCCAAGAGCCCCTGGGCCTCACCGCTTCACATGGTGCCCAAGGCAGACGGTTCGTGGCGCCCGTGTGGGGATTTTCGCCGTCTTAACAACGTCACAGTGCACGACCACTATCCAGTCCCACACATTCAGGATTTTTCCGCGCATTTAGCAGGGACAACCATCTTTTCAAAGGTGGATTTAGTACGCGGTTACCACCAGGTTCCCATGAGAGCATAGGATGTGCCTAAGACCGCTGTAATTACCCCGTTTGGGCTTTTTGAATTTCTGTGCATGCCCTTTGGCCTGAAGGGGGCGGCGCAGACCTTCCAGAGGCTGATGGACTCTGTGTTGCGAGACCTCACGTTCGTGTTCATTTACCTCGATGACATTTTGGTGGCCAGTTCCTCAACAGAAGAGCATTTGGCACACCTCAAACTGGTCTTCCAGAGGCTAGATGAACACGGCCTTATTGTCAACCCGGCTAAGTGCCAGTTCGGCCTGCCGGTTATTGATTTTTTAGGGCACCGGATTTCAGCTCAGGGTGCAGTTCCACTGCCGTCTAAGGTTCAAGCGGTGGCAGAGTTTCCCCGCCCGGCCTCGGTTAAGGCGCTGCAGGAGTTTTTGGGTATGATTAATTTTTATAACCGTTTCCTTCCTCGCGCCGCCCACCTCCTGCAGCTGCTTTATGGAGCCTTGCAAAAAAAGAAAGGCTGTGACCCAGTGGACTGGACACCTGACCGCATCAGTGCCTTTGAGGGTGCTAAGTCTGCCCTGGCCAATGCAGTACTTTTAGCTCACCCATCACCTTCGGCCCCCATTTCTTTGACAACCGACGCTTCGGACATAGCAGTAGGGGGAGTCGTAGAGCAACGGGAGTTTGGCAACCTCTTGCATTTTTCAGCCACAAACTACGTGACAGTGAGCGAAAGTATAGTGTTTTTGACCGTGAGTTGTTTGCGCTGTACCTCGCCACCCGTCATTTTCGTTTTTTTCTAGAAGGCCGTTCATTCACGGCATATGTAGACCATAAGCCGTTGATATTTGCAATGTCTAAAGTGACGGAGCCGTGGTCCGCTCGCCAGCAGCGCCATCTAGCGTCCATCTCAGAGTTTACCACGGACATTCGGCATGTCGCGGGTAAAACAAAACTGGTGGCCGATTGCCTGTCACGCACGGTGGTGTGCCCTGTAAACCTGGGAGTTGATTTTTCTGCTATGGCTGCTGACCAGGCTGATGACCAGGACATCGCCACTCTTAGGTCTGCTGGTACCGGTCTCAGACTAGAGAACTTGGCGGTAGAGGTCGGAGGTCCAGCTCTTCTCTGCGACATCTCCACGGGTCGGCCCCGTCCGGTGGTCCCAGTTTCCTGGCGCAGGCGGGTTTTCGATTCCGTACACTCCCTCTCACACCCTGGCATCCGGGCGTCAGTGAAACTGGTTGGGGCCAAGTTCGTCTGGCCCGGCCTCCGCAGGGAGGTTAAGGAGTGGGCAGCTGCATGTGTAGCATGCTAGCGGGCTAAAGTTCACCAGCACACAAAGGCGCCCCTGGAACCGTTCCCCATTCCAGCCAGGCGGTTTGACCATGTCCACATCGACCTGGTGGGCCCTCTTCCTCCATCGCAGGGTTACACGCACCTCCTCACCATGGTGGACCGTACCACCAGGTGGCCCGAGGCAGTGCCCCTTTCCTCTACAGGGTCAAAAGATGAGGCGCGTGCTTTCCTGGGTGCCTGGGTCTCACGTTTCGGTGTCCCGTCTGACATCACGTCTGACAGAGGCCCCCAGTTTATTTCAGAACTTTGGTCGTCGTTGGCAGAAGCTTTGGGAGTGCAGGTACACCGTACTACTGCATACCACCCACAAGCTAATGGCCTTTGTGAACGTTTTCACAGGTCCCTCAAAGCAGCACTGCGTGCTGCGCTCTCGGATGGTAACTGGGTGGACCACTTATCGTGGGTCATGCTCGGTTTGCGCACGGCCCCGAAGGAAGATTTAAATGCGTCGCCCGCAGAGCTCGTGTTCGGTCAGCCACTTCGTGTGCCTGGAGAATTTTTGCCTGAAAGCTCGGCTCCACAAATTCACCCAGCAAGCGGTCCCTTCGCATCAAATAGTTTTTTGACCCCGGGGCCTATTCACCACTGTTTTCCGCGAACATTCATTCCATCGGAGCTCAAGTCGGCTCAGTTTGTCTTCGTGCGGCATGATGCTCATCGTTCTCCTCTACGGCCTCCATACGACGGCCCCTTTAGGCTGCGTCCCAATACTCCCCCTCGCCCTCGTTTTCTTCACTTACCCTAACTTTTGCGCGTTCCCGTGAAGGTAGTGGTGTCCCAATTCCTCTTTTCACCAAGGGGGAGGGGGCATAACGAGGGCTAGGGGCTGAGAATAGCCCCTTCAAATCGAGGGATTTCAGATGCTGACTTGGCGAGCGAGGGGGTATGAAAATTTCCCAGAATGCTTTTGCCGTAGGCTCTGCGTCGATTTGACTCGCCGACCGAAGGCAAACAGGCAGACTCGTCTCAGAGAAATAGAGAGAAATAATCCTGTGACTCGTCAGATTTGTTTTGGATGTTTCTGATATAATAGTCTTCAGAAACCACAAAGTAATCCAGCTGTTATCTGGGTAATTTACACACTTTCAGATAAAGTTGCCGAAGATCACGCCAGAATAAAGGGATTTATGGTTCCGCGTTACACCAACACAGAGCCTACGGCGTAGGTTACGTACCCTACGCCGTAGGCTCTGGGTTGATTTAATGCAGACCTAAACTCCGGAGCCGGCAGGCAGAAATCTCTAAATTTCGGAGCAAATTTCTTAACAGGCGTAGCTACAACTGTTAGATTTCATCTATTAAACCAACATCTTCCTAAATGATTTATTTCAGCCAGCATAATTCTCAACAGAGCTGCGTCCCGGGAGAGAGTTTCTCTCGAGGGGCGACGCAGCAGCTTGACCCGGCGGACATGTCTCTTCTCGGGCTGTGAGCTGAGGCTGCTCCCCGGGGTCGGGGGCTCTTCTCATCTCCGAAAACATCGGGTCAAATTTCTTAACAGGCGTTATTTGGATAAATTGAGCCCAGGTTGTGGATCTTAAGGTTACCTTTATGCCTGAAAAAATATTAAAACTTAATAAAGTGCCATATTAACAGCGCTACAGCTGAAATTAAAACAGCTTTTGGCTCTCAGCTTCCTGATCAGGGTAGGGATGAAAACGAGGGGGAGTAGGAGAAATGGGACAGGCACCTGGGCCAAGTGCCCTAGATCTCAAGTGCCCTAAAATCTCCCCCTTCTTTTTTAGGGGGTAGGGAAGAAAAGAAGTGCGAGTGGAGAAAAGAAGGGCGAGTGAAGAAAAGTAGGGGGAGTATTGAGATTGGGCCTTAGAGTCCTCGAGAGAGGCCCTAAGGTTTTTTTGCTAGACCTAGGTGGCCGCAAAGAGCACGTGGCACTAGATAGGCTTAAACCCGCACACACTGTAGCGGATGAAGCTGTGGTCCCGGCCCAGGACCCCCGTCGTGGACGCCCTCCACTGAGACCTCCTGTCAATGCTGCAAAGGATGGACGTTCTAATTTACCACCGAAGACTGTTATTTTTTCTCCGCAGCATCCTGCTCACACTGATGCTCCTGTGGTGGTACAGGAAGGACGGCGCAGCCGTTATGGTCGGCTGATTAAGCCACCAGTGAGGGACTGATGGGCCCTTCCAAGGACAACCTTCTGGGTGTTCTGGGGGGGGCTGTGTGGCGGACACAATAACGGACCTCGCACCCATCAGGACTGTATGGAAGGGGGCATGGTCACAAGCGTTTATTGGTTGCTTAGCAACGTGTGTTTGTTTACTGTTGTCAACTGGCAGTTCTTCTAGTCAGTTGGATTCCGCTGTCACGGAATAAAGACGTGTTTTACCAACCTCTGGAGTCGAGCCTCATCCTGCCACAATATCAACATATCTATATATAACTATAAATCAATATATATTAGAGATATAGATACACAAATACTGTACGTATAATACAACTCAATATATCCATACCTACATATAACCTATGTATATCCATAATATACATTTATATATCTACATATATTAACCCTTGTGTTGTCTTCGGGTCAAGGAAGGAAGGGAGAAAATAATGAAGGAAGGGAGAAAAGAAGGAAGGAAGGGAGTAAAGAGGAAGGGAAGAAGGAAGGAGAGAGCAGGAGGAAAGAAGGACAGGAGAATTAGGTCATTTTGACCCAAAGACAGTACAAGGGTTAATAAATGTACATACATGTTTATTCGCATCTGTATTTTGAATAGAATGTTTCTTTGTATCTTTTTTTAAATGGTGATATGTTTTGACTTTGTTTTAGCTCCGTGTTCAGACAGTTTCACTCCGCAGGTCGACAAACAGAAACTCTTCAACATCTGTTGAGAACTTTAAAATTAAACTGACCCCTGAGGTTGTAGCCTCTCCCTCTCTTTCAAAAAATATCCCCTGCATTTGTCCCGGTAATGAATTATTCTTTGCTTTGAACATTAGTTGTGCTGTATTGAAACTGACAAGATCCAGAAATTCTAGTGATTTGGATTGTAGGTATAATTGATTAGTGTGATCCTGGTAACCTGCGTTGTGTATAATTAGGGCCCGAGCACTGAGAGTGCGAGGGCCCTAATGTATCTGTAGGAATTCTCGTTATTTTGTTCTCGTTCTCGTTATTTTTATTTTTCCAACGAAACGTGCCCCAAAAGTCACCAAATTTTGCACCAAGCCATTTTGAACATTTTGAATTAATCGTGTCATTTTGGCGCAATTTATGCCATTTCTTCGGCAGTTAATACAGCCCGAACCGTAACGTGCACCCAGGTGTGTTATACATCAAAATGTGCGTCTCCATCCTGCGACGATGGGCATTACTTTTCTCAGTCAGTGTGTTACCGTGGCAACGGTAGAAGCCAAAAAGCGCCCCCCTTCATCTGATTGGTCCATATTTGATAGTTCCTACTTTTTGCTATAACTTTTGAATGGTTTGACATGAAGGGTCGTGGGTGGTGTCATCGGACTCAGTTTTGAGTCCTTGACCTTTATTGGTGAAAATTGCACACACGAGGGCCCGTTCATCGCTGCTTGCAGCTTTAATTAGGGCCCGAGCACCTTCAGTGCGAAGGCCCTATTGTATCTGTAGGAATTTTTCTTTTTTCTTTCTTTCTTTCTTCTGACGAAAGGAGGGCCTTTTTGCCCCCCTAAACGTGCCCAAAAAGTCACCAAATTTTGCATGCAAGTCAAGCCTGGCGAAAAATTTGATATTTAATGGTTTACATTAATGGGCGTGGCAAAATGGCTCAACAGCGCCCCCTTGAAAACTTCGTGCCTCAAGCCCCACGAAACGGTTTAACGTACATGCACGAAAATCGCTACACACCTGTATCAGTACACAACTTAAAGAAAAGTCTCTTGGCGACATGGCCGAAACCGAACAGGAAGTCGGCCATTTTGAATTAATCGTGCCACTTTGGCGCAATTTATGCCATTCCTTCGGCAGTTAATACGGCCCGAACCGTAACGTGCCCCCAAGTGTGTTATACATCAAAATGTGCGTCTCCATCCTGTGACAACACGCATTACTTTTCTCTTTCAAAAGCGTTACCGTGGCGACGCTAGACGCCAAAAAGCGCGCCCACCCTTCATCTGGTTGGTTCAGACAGAAAAAACTTTGCGCCTCAAGCCCCATAATACGGTTTGACGTACATGAACGAAAATCGGTACACACCTGTATCATTTTGCAACTTAAAGAAAAGTCTCTTGGCGCCATGGCCGAAAACGAACAGGAAGTCGGCCATTTTGAACATTCTGAATTAATCGCGTAATTTTGGAGCAATATGAGCCATTCCTTCGAGAATTAATACGGCCCGAACCGTAACGTGCACCCAGGTGTGTTATACATCAATATGTGCGTTTCTATCCTGCGACCACGTGCATTACTTTTCTCTTTCAAAAGTGTTACCGTGGCGACGCTAGACGCCAACAAGCGCGCCCCCCTTCATCTGATTGGTCCATATTTGATAGTTCCCCAAAAGTCACCATATTTTGCATGCAAGGCAGGCCTGGCGATAAATTTTATATTTCATCGTTTGTATAAATGGTCGTGGCAAAATGGCTCAACAGCGCCCCCCGGAAAACTTTGTGCCTCAAGCCCCACGATACGGTTTGACCTACATGCACGAAAATCGCTACACACCTGTATCATGTCGCAACTTGAAGAAAAGTCTCTTGGCGCCATGGCCGAAACCGAACAGGAAGTCGGCCATTTTGAATTGATTGTGTAATTTTGGCGCAATTTATGCCATTCCTTCGGAAATTAATACGGCCCGAACCGTAACGTGCACCCAGGTGTGTTATACATCAAAATGTGCATCTTCATCTTGCGACTACCCGCATTACTTTTCTCTTTCAAAAGTGTTACTGTGACGACGCTATACGCAAAAAAAGCGCCTTCCCTTCATCTGATTGGTCCATATTTGATAGTTCTCCAAAAGTCACCAAATTTTGCATGCAAGCCAGACTTGGCGATAAATTTGATATTTCATGGTTTCCATTAATGGGCGTGGCCTAACGGCTCAACAGCGCCCCCTAGAATACTATTCTCTGCCATAACTTTTTAAAGGTTTGACATAAAGAGTCGTGGGTGGTGTCATGGGACTCAGTATTGAGTCCTTGACCATTAATTGGTGAAAATTAGCCCCGCCCCTTCTTCTGATTGGTTGTCCCTATTTTCTGTTATAACTTTTGGATGGTTTGACAAAGAGAGTCGTGGGTGGTGTCATTTCTGATATGCTTATGGGGGGCGGTGGCCGTGAGTGCGAGGGCCCGTTCATCGCTGCTTGCAGCTTTAATTCTCATTGCTCTTTTCTGCAGTAGCACAAGGGTTGGAGTGAGTGTCCTGCAGCAGCGGGAGCAGCGGTCGTGTCTCCTCGTGACCCCCCCGTCCCCAGAATGAGCGTATTGGACCCCTCAGACTCAGATCCCATTTTAAAGCACTGTGAAAAATATGCCCTGGACGCCTGACACAAAAGAACGGATAGTTTTGAAGAAAATTTAAAAATATATATTATCGGAAGTGGTTCAGAGGCCTCAGAAAGTGATGTAGCAATATGATACCTTTGGAACTTTAAGGTCAAAGAAGGACATATGGAAATGATTCAAAAGCCAATGTGCTATTTCAAGGAATTGCTATAATTTAGCCTCCGGTGATATTACATTAAAAAGACATGATTCTGTGATGGAAATAAATGAAGGAGCCCAGGTCTGAAACACAGGAAATTACTGGGTCCAGAAATACACGTTCACATTTAAAAAAAGGAAATACAAAGAAAGAAAAGAAAGTCCAGAAACTGGCACCGTCCTCCAATCACAAGCTCGTCAAACACGTGATCTGAAAAATGTAAATAACAATCAGCGACACTGGGATCTCATCTTTTCTGTGGATATCCAGTTTAACATCAGAGCTCAGAAGTTCATGTCAGTGGCACCGTATCTGTTTCCAAATCAAACCAGTCCTTCATTACTTCACCCGGGGGGAATATTCTAGCAGAAAAAACAGCTAGAACTTTTAAATCTATTTGTTTTTGCACCTTGTTTGCATAACGTGGTAAGTGGGCTTAATGCCCTGTCAATGAAGGCTGAATGCAGCCAGCCAGGATTTTCTGGCTGAAAGTTTGTTGTTTTTTGATCCTCTATCCACCTGGGACAAAGTATTTGTACCGTTGTATCTTGTGAAGGCGTTCCAGTTATAGTAAAGATGTAATCGTTCTCCAATAGTTTGGATTGTGAAACAGTCTTCAGTGTTTCCCCTAGAATTTTTTTCAGGCCCGGTGGTACCCACCGAAAAAATCCTAAACAGACGAGGCGCGTGGGACGGCATATTGGACATGTAGCAATATAACAAAGTTTTACATTAAAAATCATTGTATGCCTATATTGCTGAATGATATCACTTCAATTAAATAATTAGATTTAATCAAACCTTTAACCAAAGCGTCATGGGCCTGAAAGGTCTGACCCATACGAGCATTGAGCACATCTTTTCTAGATATTTCAGAGGGATCTCTATGAAAACCCTCTGGGATGGTCATCTTTTAACGGGCTGCTTGTACCGACGGCATATGTGACAAAACATCCCTATTCACAATTGAGATTATATCAGTTATAAATAATTTAAACATTGTAGATTTGTTTTACCCATTTTGTTATAACAGAGTTACATGCATTTGACTGGGGGAAAAATGAACCTTTAGTGGTTCTAGTGGAAAGACAATCTATTGTCTGTGTTATTAGGGCCCGAGCACCTTCAGTGCGAAGGCCCTATTGTATCTGTAGGAATTTTTCTTTCTTTCTTTCTTTCTTTCTTTTTTCTTCTGACGAAAGGAGGGCCTTTTTGCCCCCCTAAACGTGCCCAAAAAGTCACCAAATTTTGCATGCAAGTCAGGCCTGGCGAAAAATTTGATATTTAAGGGTTTGCATTAATGGGCGTGGCAAAATGGCTCAACAGCGCCCCCTTGAAAACTTTGTGCCTCAAGCCCCAGAATGCGGTATGTCGTACACGCACGAAAATCGGTACACACCTGTATCATGGCGCAACTGAAAGAAAAGTCTCTTGGCGTCATGCCCGAAACCGAACAGGAAGTCGGCCATTTTGAATTAGTTGTGTCATTTTGGCGAAATTTATGCCATTCCTTCGAAAGTTAATTCAGCCCGAACCGTAACGTGCACCCAAGTGTGTTATACATCAAAATGTGCGTCTCCATCCTGCGACTACACGCATTACTTTTCTCTTTCAAAAGCGTTACCGTGGCGATGCTAGACGCCAAAAAGCGCGCCCACCCTTCATCTGGTTGGTTCAGACAGAAAAAACTTTGCGCCTCAAGCCCCATAATACGGTTTGACGTACATGAACGAAAATTGGTACACATCTGTATCATGTCGCAACTAAAAGAAAAGTCTCTTGGCGCCATGGCCGAAACCGAACAGGAAGTCGGCCATTTTGAACATTCTGAATTAATTGCGTAATTTTGGAGCAATATATGCCATTCCTTCGAGAGTTAATTCAGCCCGAACCGTATCGTGAACCCAGATGTGTTATACATCAAAATGTGCGTCTCCATCCTGCGACTACACGCATTACTTTTCTCTTTCAAAAGTGTTACCGTGGCGACGCTAGACGCCAACAAGCGGACCCCCCCTTCATCTGATTGGTCCATATTTGATAGTTCCCCAAAAGGCACCAAATTTGGCATGCAAGCCAGGCCTGGCGAAAAATTTGATCTTTCATGGTTTGCATTAATGGGCGTGGCAAAATGGCTCAACAGTGCCCCCCGGAAAACTTTGTGCCTCAAGCCCCACAATACGGTTTGACGTACATGCACGAAAATCGCTACACACCTGTATCATGTCACAACTAAAAGAAAAGTCTCTTGGCGCCATGGCCGAAACCGAACAGGAAGTCGGCCATTTTGAATAAATTGTGTCATTTTGGCGAAATTTATGCCATTCCTTCCCCTAGAATACTTTTATCTGCCATAACTTTTGAATGGTTTGACATAGGAAGTCGTGGGTGGTGTCATGGGACTCTGTAATGAGTCCTTAAGCTTCGTTGGCCTTAATTAGCCCCGCCCCTTCTTCTGATTGGTTGTCCCGATTTCCTGCTATAACATTGGAATGGTTTGACAGAGAGTCGTGGGTGGTGTCATCAGATTCTTTATGGAGTCCTTGACCTTCATTGGCCAGAATTAGCCCCGCCTCTTCTTCTGATTGGTTGTCCCTTTTTTCTGCTATAACTTTTTAATGGTTTGACATAGGAAGTCGTGGGTGGTGTCATGGGACTTTGTACTGAGTTATTAAGCTTCGTTGGCCTTAATTAGCCCCGCCCCTTCTTCTGATTGGTTGTCCCGATTTTCTGCTATAACTTTGGAATGGTTTAACATAGAGAGTCGTGGGTGGTGTCATGGGACTCTGTAATGAGTCCTTAAGCTTAGTTGGCTTTAATTAGCCCCGCCCCTTCTTCTGATTGGTTGTCCCGATTTTATGCTATAACTTTGGAATGGTTTGACATAGGGAGTCGTGGGTGGGGTTAGGGCTGCACGATTCTGGACAAAATGAGAATCACGATTTTTTTGCTTAGAATTGAGATCACGATTCTCTCACGATTTTTTTCCAATATAAAATTTATTGCACTTATTACTTTAACTTTGCAACAGCTGAACAAAAATATAATAACAATAAACATCTCTTGTCTTCTTTACACAAACCTTTGAATAATTTAAACAATAATAACAATTTTGAACAATATTTGTTCCTCCCTGAGTTGAACACCCTTTCAGAAAGGGGACTTGTAACAGATCCTGTAGTTCTGAGGCAACAAATTATTCCTCTGGCTGCTTTTTGCTGTAACAGCTGACATTGAACATAAAAACAATAAACATCTCTCTTGTCTTTAAATAATTTTAACAATAACAATTTTAACAATATTTATGTGCAATATGTGTCAGGTGATGAGAAAGGTAGATGTTTCTCCAAATGTAATCCACAATCATTAACAAAATATAACAAACATGACAACATGATAGTTGACCATGACAGGACTACAACAACCTAAAAACATAGGCCTAGTCATTTTTTTATGCAGCCATCTTTTTAAAAAAAAAAAAAAAAAAAAAAAAAAAAGATTTTTATTTTTTTTTTTAAATCGTCGTCATTTGGAAATGAGATCGCGTTCAAGCATGAATCGAGATCGCGATTTTTTAACGATTAATCGTGCAGCCCTAGGTGGGGTCATCAGATTCTTTATGGAGTCCTTGACCTTCATTGGCCTGAATTAGCCCCGCCCTTTCTTCTGATTGGTTGTCCCTTTTTTCTGCTATAACTTGAATGGTTTGACATAGGACGTTGTGGGTGGTGTCTTTTCTGATATGCTTATGGGGGGCGGTGGCCGTGAATGCGAGGGCCCGTTCATCGCTGCTTGCAGCTTTAATTTTCATCATTATTGCTTACCAAAAAAAAGAAGCTCAATCAGAACAAAAATGTAGGCTAAACAACAAATTGTAAATGTACCATGGGGACTGTGGTACAACCAAGGGCTGTATTTATGGTTATTAAGCCATTTGGGATCCCAGCCAGATGTTCTGTGTTTAGATGTGTTGTTTTTTACTGGGTCACCAGTCTTGACGCTCATACATGGCTGGCGCTAGGACCCCGCGGACGCATGGTGCGTCGTCGGGCTCTGTTTTCCTTCACGCTTCCCTGCAGCGTCTCATGCAAACACAAACACACGGACCTGGCAGAAACATTTCTTTATATCATGTCTGTCGCCCGCGATAATTTTTCTTTTTTTTCTGACTAGCTACAAACTCTATACATCCCATAATATATAATTATATGCCTGCGCTCTCAGCAGCGTTACTAGGCAACGAAGCAGGTTGACTCCCGTTGCAGAACAGCGCTGCGCAGAGGCTCCTAAACGTAAATGATCATTGATTTTTTTTTTTTAGGCCTGGCGGGGGGTCTCGTTGGCCTGGCGGCCCCACCAGGCCTATATAATGGTAGGGGAAACACTGAGTCTTTGATGAGATATCATCAGCACCGGAGAAGCAGATGTGGTGACCTCTCTGTGCCCTTGGACGCAGCTGCTTGTCATACGCCGCCATCCACACCACATCCATGCTTATTTCAGCAACACAATGCTAAAAGAAAATAACTGTCAAAAGAACATTGTATTTCAGTAAATGGTGTAAAACTATAGAATTGTTGCGAAAAGCACTTAAGAATGTGTAGTTCAATCCATACCTTTAAAAAAATGTTTAAAATTAAGACTATCAACGGGTATACAAATATACTGTAATGGGATATACTGTAACGCAATCAAATTCATTGACACCAAATTTCATAGTGTAACAATTATTACTAGGCTTTTGTTTGCTTCTTTGCACCTACCTCTAACAATCATTAACTTTTTTCCTGCAGTTCTTTATAAACATTGTATAGTATTGATTGTATGATAATAGGGTAGGCATCACAAGCTCAGGCTTCAGCCTAAACCTTTTTTGGTCACATCTATTTTGAGCCATCTATGTAGTGCCTTGCTGGTTTTGCTGTTTTCCTCATGTGTGCTGTATGATGATGGTTACACCGATGTATTAACATTGTTTTTTGGATGACCAAAATAAACAAAAAGAAGAAGAAGAAACAAAAGTCTGCTTGTAAACCAGGTGTGTAACCCAATGTTATTTGAGAGAGCCCTAACCCACTAATGCTTACCCTAACCCTACCCTAGCCCACTAACGCTAGCCCACTAACGCTAGCCCCCTAACGCTAACCCTAACCGTAACCCCCTAACCATAGCCAAATAATGATAGCCCCCTATCCCTAACCCTAGCCCACTAATGCTAGCCCCCTAACGATAACCCCAACACCCTAAGCCCAACCCCTAACCCTAACCCTCCAACGCTAACCCAAACCCCTAACCCTAACTGCCTAATGCTTACCTAACTCCAACCCTAACCCCAACCCTAACCCCCTAATGCTTATCCTAACCCCAACACCCCAACGCTAACCGTAACGCTAACCCCCTAACCCTAACCCAAGCAAAATGCTAAAGGTTAAACGAGCACCAACTATGTGTGTTTTAAGCTTTACTCAGTATTCTACCACAACATGAGTGGTTTGTGAATATGTATTCTACAAACTACCCCTTGGTGGCAGTAGTCTCAAACTCAGTATGGCAACAAACTGAGACCAAGCATAGTTTATATACATTATAATGTAAAAGGACACATTTTTCTTATGCACACACAATTCACACACAACTACATTTTCTGTTTGGGACACTAAACGGAGGGCCTGAGAAGTTATGCTGTAGAGAAACCCAAAACTATTTGATCAAGGTCTGAAGAGCAAATATGCACAGATATGCCACTGCTGAATGCTCTCATGCATCGTAATCATGCAGAGCTCGTGTAATCTTTCATCAACATGTGATTTAGATCTGAGCCACAGGATCCTAACGCGTGTAGTCCTTCTGATCTGCAAAAGAATGGGCTAAAAAAGAAAAAGAAAAGAAAAAGAAGCCGTACAAGTTTCCTCCAGCAACCGCAGCAGCTCTCCG
Source organism: Cololabis saira (assembly GCF_033807715.1). Classification (NCBI taxonomy): domain Eukaryota; kingdom Metazoa; phylum Chordata; class Actinopteri; order Beloniformes; family Belonidae; genus Cololabis; species Cololabis saira. Next base: position 17,958,014 of record NC_084603.1, read on the forward strand.
AGCCTCAGCCTGTCAGACTCATTTCCAGCTCTTCTCAGGAGGCCCAGCTTTTAATTGGGTAAACTTCAACACGCTGCTTTTAAAATCCACTTGTGTTTTTCCGCGGAGCATTTCATTTGAGTTCAGCAATTTTGCAGAGTTAAGCAGAAACGCCTCACTACAGGGAAAAAGGAAAAAAGCGAGCGAGCAGCAACAATAGCTGCTTGTTCGTCTGAACACATCTGCCACGGAGCAGGAGAAGGTTCACTCAGCACATTTCAGAGACCGAATGCAGTTTCAGAATTTGACACGTTGACAGGGTGCAGCGTGATTTTTTTTCTGAATCAAAGCACAACAAACAGCTGTTAGTTCTCTTTAGCCACGAATTGGCAATTTGAGATCTGTCATGTTCATTAGCTGCGAGCAAGGGTTAGGTGCAGGCTACAAATAACACATTTGACTCAGACATACCTGATGTGCAGGTTTGTGGAGAAACAACACAGCCCAGTCTATAGAAAGATGATGGTTAGAGGGAATATTTAGGGCCCGAGCACTTACAGTGCGAAGGCCCTATTGTATCTGTAGGAATTATTCATTCATTCTTTCTTTCTTTCTTTCTTTCTTTCTTTCTTTCTTTCTTTCTTTCTTTCTTTCTTTCTTTCTTTCTTTCTTTCTTTCTTTCTTTCTTTCTTTCTTTCTTTCTTTCTTTCTTTCTTCTGACGAAATAAGGGCCTTTTTGCTATTTTTTGATATTTAATAATTTTGCATTGATGGGCATGGCAAAATGGCTCAACAGCGCCCCCTAGAAAACTTTGTGCCTCAAGCCCCACGATACGATTTGACGTACATGCACGAAAATCGCTACACACCTGTATCATGTCGCAACTTAAAGAAAAGTCTCTTGGTGCCATGGCCGAAACCGAACAGGAAGTCAGCCATTTTGAACATCTTTAATTAATTGTGTCATTTTGGCGCAATTTATGCCATTCCTTCGGCAGTTAATAAGGCCCGAACCGTAACGTGCACCCAGGTGTGTTATACATCAAAATGTGCGTCTCTATCCTGCGACGACGCGCATTCCTTTTCTCTTTCAAAAGTGTTACCGTGGCGACGCTAGACGCCAAAAAGCGCGCCCCCCCTTCATCTGATTGGTCCATATTTGATAGTTCTCCAAAAGTCACCAAATTTTGCATGCAAGCCAGGCCTGGTGATAAATTTGATATTTCATGGTTTGCATTAATGGGCGTTGCCTAACGGCTCAACAGCGCCCCCTAGAAAACTTTTCTCTGCCATAACTTTTGAATGGTTTAACATAGAGTCGTGGGTGGTGTCATCGGACTCGGTATTGAGTCCTTAATCATAATTGGCCTGAATTAGCCCCGCCCCTTCCTCTGATTGGTCGATATTTCATATTAACTATTTTCTGCCATAACTTTTTACCTTAAATTTGAGTACTTGACCTTAATTGGTGCAAATTGCACGCGCGAGGCCCGTTCATCGCTGCTTGCAGCTTTTATTGTTATTTGTATTTGGGGTGAGTAAGTGGGGAAGTGATGTCAATGCAGACCCTCTATACGGGACATGTATTTAATCACTCTCCGCTATAAACTCTGACCCCGACAAGGTGTGGTACCCAGTCTTTCATGTTCATATTCTGTCTTCCATGTACTTTTTGTTTTGTTTTGTTAAACATACAGGTAAATCGCACCAGGTATGGTTGGTTACCTGAACGAGAGTCGGAGGCTGGGCCACAGTGGGCAGGGGGGTGGACTGTTGGGCTAATGGTTTTAAAAGTACATTTTGGGAAATAACAAAAAGGGGAAACTTAATGGACAGTGTATATGTTGGAAATGTTATATTTAGTTTCTCAGTTATATTCTTGTGGGGCTCTGATAATTGGTTCATGTTAATTTGGTTAGTTTGAAATCCCCCTTTGTGTTGGTTTGTCCTAATTGAATCAACTTCAGCCTGGTACTATTTAGGCCACGTTTACACGTAGCCGGGTATTTACAAAAACTGATATTTTCCCCTCTACGTTTTCAAAAATATCCTCGTTTACACGGACCCGCATGAAAACGCTGTTAACGTCATGCCAGCCAATCAGAATCCTGGAAAAAACATCAACAAATGACACGTGTAACTTCCAGTTAAGCCTGATTTATGGTTCCGCGTTACACCAACGCAGAGCCTACGGCGTAGGGTACGCGGCGACGCACACCGTACGGCGCGCATCGCCGCGTACCCTACGGCGTAGGCTCTGCATCGATTTAACGCGGGACCATAATTAAGGCTTTACTTCCAAGACGGAACGAGAGTCTTTCGTTTGGAGTGACTGAGAAGTGGAGTTACTTTTAAGTGTGACTTTAGAATATAAAACAGGTAAAATACAAGAAAATATTGACGGTGGCCAAACTAATTGTAAACACAGGTCGCACACATGACGCTGGTGACGTTTCTGGTGCATAATGTGACGTTCTGAAGCCTAAATCTCAGTTTTCCTCTGTTTACAAGCAAACGTGAAAACTGAGTTTTTGAAAATCTCCACTTTGGCCGGAGTTTTCAGAAATGATCGTTTTTGGGGGCTTTGAGCTGCGTTTTCGTGTAAATGAACGGCCAAAACGCATGAAAACGCCTCCGTTTTTGCAACGTGAAACGGGGCCTTACGGGTGCCTTCACGCTGGGGAGAGATGAGGGGTCTGTTGGCCCCTGGGGGGAGCAGCAGCAATGCTGAGCGTACAAACCTGCTACTTTGTTTTGGTTTATTTTCCTATCCTCAGTTTGTGTACTTGTGCACTATTTATGGGCTGTCTGGTTTTCAATAAAACAACTTTTTTTTTGTAAAATTCATCAAAACTGCCCTATCCTCTTTCCAACTCCTCTAAACTAAGTCCAGGCTGATCACATCCTGAAACAGACACAATCCTTTCACTTGGCGCCAGCGTTAATCCTAAAAGTTTTCATTGAGTGAGCTGTTCAGAATTGCAGTGGTCTGTGACATCACAGACCCAGATCAGAGGAGCAATAACAAGCTTCCTCATCCTTATAGCCTCCTAATTTCACGTCATTTTTTGTTTACCTAAGAGGTGGGTAGCACAAAGCTGCCTCTCCAATCTCAAAAGCAGCACAACCCCAGGCTAAATAAGGTGGAGTTATGTTGAGTGTCTGACTCCACCCCCTAAAATCACCTGCTATGAACGGAGCTGTAAAGACATATTTAGGGCCCGAGCACTTACAGTGCGAAAGCCCTATTGTATCTGTAGGAATTTTTATCCTTCGTCGTCGTTATTCTTTCTTTCTTCTGACGAAATTAGGGCCTTTTTTCCCCCTAAACGTGCCCCAAAAGTCACCAAATTTTGCACCAAGCCAGGCCTGGTGATAATGTGATATTTAATGGTTTGCATTAATGGGCGTGGCCTAACGGCTCAACAGCGCCCCCTAGAAAACTTCGTGCCTCAAGACCCACAATACGGTTTGACGTACATGCACGAAAATCGCTACACACCTGTATCATGTCGCAACTTGAAGAAAAGTCTCTTGGCGCCATGGCCGAAACCGAACAGGAAGTCGGCCATTTTGAATTGATTGTGTAATTTTGGCGCAATTTATGCCATTCCTTCGGAAATTAATACGGCCCGAACCGTAACGTGCACCCAGGTGTGTTATACATCAAAATGTGCATCTTCATCTTGCGACTACCCGCATTACTTTTCTCTTTCAAAAGTGTTACTGTGACGACGCTATACGCAAAAAAAGCGCCTTCCCTTCATCTGATTGGTCCATATTTGATAGTTCCCGAAAAGTCACCAAATTTTGCACCAAGCCAGGCCTGGTGATAAATTTAATATTTAATGGTTTGCATTAATGGGCGTGGCCTAACGGCTCAACAGCGCCCCCTAGAAAACTTTTCTCTGCCATAACTTTTGAATGGTTTGACATAAAGACTCGTGGGTGGTGTTATCGGATTCGGTAATGAGTACTTGACCTTCATTAGCCTGAATAAGCCCCACCCCTTCTTCTGATTGGTCGATATTTCATAGTTCCTATTTTCTGCCATAACTTTTGAATGGTTTGACATAGGAAGTCGTGGGTGGTGTCTTTTCTGATATGCTTATGGGGGGCGGTGGCCATTAGTGCGAGGGCCCGTTCATCGCTGCTTGCAGCTTTAATTGAAAATTGAGTTTTTCCATTCTATGTTGGAGGTATTTTGACCACAGCATTGTTGCCATCAGAACAGCTGATTTGACTGATTCTCAGAAAAGTTTCTCTTCTAGTCGCAATATGGACGGTAACATTGCATACGGTTGACTGGAACTTTTATTTTCCACTAAAGTGAAGAATTCATCTAAAAGTACATCTTTCACCTTTTATGCTTCTTTGTTTTAAATTCAGGGCCAGGCGTTTGGCCATATTTTTCCATGTGTGCTTAAAAAGGTCCTGCAAACATAATTCAACTGATTTCCTGCATTTGTGAAGCGTTGCAGTTATGGTGACTTCTTGTTTTTTTAAATTCAAAGCTTTGGCCTTCAGGTTTGTTCGTGAGCTTGTCCTGGTCCCCGGAGACTGAGACCTGTCCACCTAAATAACCTCCTCACATTCCCAGCAGCGGCTGCAGAGACTTTGGCAGGACTAAAATGCTGCTTTGTTTCCTGTTTAATAATCAATGAATTTGACTTAAACAATCAAGAAGGGGCAAAGATGCAAAAGAACATATCTCATTTAGATACAATATATTTGGCATTGAGAAATGTATTAACCATCAAAAGGGAAATTAATCAGATACTATGACTTTTGTCCTTTTTTGCAATCTTTACATAAGTATCCTCTCTACGACGGAGTATTAGGGCCAAACTAAGACAAAATTACGAGAATAAAGTTGTAATATTACGAGAATAGAGTCGTATTAGAATAAAGTTGTAATATTACGAGAATAATGTCGTAATATTACGAGAATAAAGTCGTAATATTACGAGATTAAAGTGGTAACAGTACGAGAATAAACATTACGAGAATAAAGTCGTAATATTATGAGAATATAATTTATGAGAACTCTAACAGGAAGAGCATCTTCTCCCTGTGTTAAAATGCGGAATATTGAGCATCTTGTGACGTTATATATATTTATAATATATTTAATATTACGAATTTATTCTCGTAATATTACGACTTAATTCTCAAAATATTACAACTTTATTCTCGTAATATTATGACTTTATTTTTTATTTTTTGTCTTAGTTTGGCCCTAATACTCCGTCTATTGGATATTAGTTTTTTGACCAAAGGAGGGATGGTTTTCAGTCACAACATTAAAATATAAACCTATAAAGACTGGAAAAGAAATGACTGCACATACTCCAGCGTAACCTACTGAGCATTTTAAAATTTATGAGAGCTATGTTGGTCCAAGGCCGTGCAGATACAGAACACCTTCAACGGCTAAGAGCAAGGTAGCAGCGGTTTGTAACATTCTCCTCAGTCCGGACATTTCTCTTCCTTACTAAAAGCCTGTATCTCTGTGTTTCCCTCCGATGCTTCTCCGTACAGTTTCCCCCCCCTTCGCTGAAGTTGCAGGTGCAGTTAAACAGATGGAGCCGTGGTGGGAGCTCCCTGAGCTGCTGTAGCGGGGGCCAATCTGCATCAGGCGGACGGGCTGACAGAATCAGGCCACGGCGCGGGGAGACGAGCTCCAGCCAGGTCCTTTGAGGAGCCGGGCCAGCGATGCTGCCCGGCTCCCAACAGGATACTGATGAGGTTACGAAGCAGCTGCTGGTCAAAAGTTGCTGGGACTGTGGTGCTTTTCATCTTCTATACAGATGGGGGGAGACTTTTAACAAGCTGAATAAAATAATCATGACAGGAAGAATTTGCAGAACCGAGGGGTAACATCTTATTTTCAGAGAAAAGACGTTGCAAGGCAGAGATGTTTGCAGTTCATCAAACGACCACTAGGAGCTGCTTCAAAAGCGAGTTTTGGTCTGTATGGCTTCAGGCCACGTTTACACATAGCCCGGTATTTACAAAAACTGATATTTCCCCCTCTTTGTTTTGAAAAATACCATAATTTACACCGGTGGTTCCCAACCTTTTTTCCTTGTTCCCCCCCTACTTGTGTCTAAGGCCCCGTTTACACGGAGCAAAAACTGAAGCGTTTTCATGAGTTTTGGCCGTTCGTTTACACGAAAACGGAGCTCAAAGTCTCCAAAAACCATCATTTCTGAAAACCCCGGCCAAAGTGGAGATTTTCAAAAACTCAGTTTTCACGTTTGCGTCTAAACAGAGGAAAACGGTGATTTAGGCTTCAGAACGTCACATTATGCAACAGAAACGTCACCAGCGTCATGTGTGCGACCTGTGTTTACGATTTGTTTGACCACCGTCAATATTTTCTTGTATTTTACCTGTTTTATATTCTAAAGTCACACTTAAAAGTAACTCCACTTCTCTGTCACTCCAAACCAAAGACTCTCGTTCCATCTTGGAAGTAAAGCCTGAACTATGGTCCCGCGTTAAATAAACGCAGAGCCTACGGCGTAGGGTACGCGGCGATGCGCGCCGTACGGTGTGCCATAAATCAGCCTTAACTGGAAGTTACATGTGTCATTTGTTGATGTTTTTTGCAGAATTCTGATTGGCTGGCATGACGTTAACAGCGTATTTATGCGGATTCGTGTAAACGAAGAGATTTTGAAAATGATCTCGTGTAAACGATGGAATTTTTCAAAACGTAGAGGGGGAAATATCCGTTTTTGTAAATACCCGGCTATGTGGAAACGGGGCCTAAGACCAGCCGGGCCCCCCAACCCGTACGTACTAGCAGCAAAAGAGTAAAGTGACTCATTACAAACCTTTAATTGAAAAAATGAACATTAATTATGTTTTTTTGATACATTTCTCTTTGGTTTACCCTGTACTTTGTTTTTCTCACCTTCCTTTTGTGTCACCAATGTATAAAATACGCACAAAACATAATTGCAAGGACATAAAAATATTTCTGAAAAATGTCTCTTTTAATATGAGAGCAACATTTTTAAACATTTTTACTTTAACAACCTGTCGGAGTAGTAGTATGATTAAATGTTGAATAATGATATAATAATACGTTTTTAAGTTTTTATCCTGATAAATAACTTTGTATTTTAAAATGACCAAAATATATTTCTAAGTGGGTTTATACAGACTTGGATTACTGTTTTCCATTAGGTGTGTTATTATGATTTTTTATTTATTTAATATGTGCAAATATAATTTTTACAACTGCGTATCCTCAAAGCAGACAAAGTTTCGCGCGCCCCCAGAGATCTCTGGCGCCCCCCCAGGGGGGCCCGGACCCCAGGTTGGGAGACACTGATTTACACGAACCCGCAAATAGCTGTTAAGGTGCTATGAGCAGCCAAACCTACAGGGGGCAGTATAACGAGAAGATAAAGTCATGCTAGCCAATCAGAATCCTGGAAAAAAACATCAACAAATGACACGAGTAACTACAGTGGCCAAACAAATTGTAAACACAGGTGACACTCATGATGCTGGTGATGTTTCTGTCGCATAATGTGATATTTTGAAGCCTAAATCTCCTTTTCCCTCTGTTTACAAGCAAACGTGAAGACTGAGTTTTTGAAAATCTCCACTTTGGCCACAATTTTCAGAAATGATCGTTTTTGGAGACTTTGAGCTTCGTTTTCGTGTAAACGAACGGCCAAAACGCATGAAAACACCACCATTTTTGCTACGTGTAAACGGGGTCTCAGTTCACATCCATGGCAACGGTATGGGGGGTGGATTCTTGTTTTACACATCAGATAAAAATAAAAAATACAAAGCCACACATTTATGAATATTATGCGTGGTTTGCAGTCTGTGGTGGTAGTGACTAGCCGTCACCACGTTAACAACTAATACTTAGCATTTTTAGTGAATTTGACATCTGAGTTGTAATTACCGTATTTTTGCGACCATTAGGCGCATATAAATGTCTTATTTTTTTTTAAATATGTGCCGCGCACCCAATGACGCAATGCGCCTATTGTATTATTGTAAAGGCTGATTTATGGTTCCGCGTTACACCGACGCAGAGCCTACGGCGTAAGGCTGCGTCGACTTAACGCGGATCCATAAGGCGGACGTAATTGAGGCCACCGTGAGAAGTTAAAGGGGGAAGGGGGGCGTGAATTGCCCGTGATTGCCCGGCGGCGGCTCGGTGGCGGGACACCTGGGGCGGACGGGGCGACTCGGGCTCCCTACCGAGAAGAAGACGCTGCTCCCGAGGGAGCTGCGCCGCAGAGGCGGGCCGGAAGGATGGAGGAACGTCAGCCGCCGCTCGGTCGGTCGGCGGGCTCCGTCGTTTACTGTTGAAGGATTGTAGGCTGACGTGTCTGCTGGGTTGGACTGTTGTTCGGGCTTTTGCAAAAGCCGGCATCATTTCCAAGGGGCCGCACGGCACGGAAAATGACTGTAGTGCGGCCAGAGAGCTGCGGGCTCTGCCCGTCGCAGCTGATCAGTTCTCCCGGTCTCGTTGATCAGTTCTCCCGGTCTCATTGATCAGTTCTCCCGGTCTCATTGATCAGTTCTCCCGGTCTCATTGATCAGTTCTCCCGGTCTCAGCTGATCAGTTCTCCCGGTCTCATTGATCAGTTCTCCCGGTCTCATTGATCAGTTCTCCCGGTCTCATTGATCAGACTCGGATGAATGCAGAAACGGAGGATGAAGATTTTGATGGGTTTGATTAATGTAATAACTTAAATAAAGTACAATCAAACTAAGTTTTGCTCCCGGTTTATTTTTTATTCATTTATTTTTCGCTCTATTTGTGTGTGTTGTGCGCGCGCGCGTGTGTGTTGTAAGGCGGCGCTCCAAAAATGAAACAAAAAACTGAGGGTACGCCTTTCCACACGGCGCGCCGAATGGTCGCGAAAATACGGAAAGAGCTAAGTGGAGCACAATCCTTTCAAACATAATATGCCTTGTTGCGGGACAGGCCCCAACAGATCCCTGTCAACTAAACGTCTAATGTTTGTTCACAGTAGTTTTGTGAAACACCTCTGTTGCTTCGCGATGATTGTCCCATCTAGGTTACGAGCATCGTTACCTGCATCGTTCAAACTGGTTTCAGAAAACACATGTTAGTTGCTAATGTAGTTAGTATCGAGGGTTTTGGGACAACGCAGCCCTGCCCAGCCTAGAAAGACATGAGCTAAGATTAGCTTACCTAAAATGGCTAGGTAGTGGACAGAGTTGGGTAGTAACGAGTTACGTTTACTCCGTTACATTTACTTGAGTACGTTTTGGGAAATGTTGTACTTTTAGGAGTAGTTTTGAATCACTATACTTTATACTTTTACAACTAGAGTAGATTTGTGAAGAAGAAACTGTTTCTCTTACTCCGCTACATTAGGCTACGTTGAGCTGTTACTTTTCTTTTATCCCTTTTATCCGCGTACGCGTCAATCTCATGACATCACTGGGTGATTCTTTGGGAAAAATGTTTGTTTTTGCATGTTTTGTCACATTTACATAGACTCAAACACACACAGAGTTTCTATGAGTTCATGTTTGTTCTAGTTCTGCCTGGTTAAAAAAGAAAAGTACAAAGGCTTGAAATTTTGTGCTACTTGTGCTTCATTTATTTTTTTATTCTGTTATTATTTTATTTATTTTATTATTTATTAAAGTACTTGAATTTACTTTAAGATTATTTTAATTTAAGCAATTGTTTTATTTTTATTAATTTTAATTTATTTTATTGATTTAATTTGTCTGAAGATGATTATTTTGTACTTTTGTCTGTTTGAATGGTTGTGTTAAAAAAATTAATCAGACGTTACTCAACAGTTACTCAGTACTTGAGTAGTTTTACTTTACAGTACTTTTTTACTTTTACTCAAGTAATTATTTGGACTTTTTACTTCTACTTGAGTCATATTATTCTGAAGTAACAGTACTTTTACTTGAGTACAATTTTTGGCTCCTCTACCCACCTCTGGTAGTGGATCTCATGAAAGATGAGCGTGTTCCACTTAACCACAAGTCTCGTTTGTGTTCAACTCGGGTCGGCTGCAGTCGGCTCCTTCAAATACAGCGTCCTTATTGATCCAGAGAACCGGCTTCAAGGCCACTCTTCGGAAATCTATGCGAGATGTCACCGAGGGATTGGTCTCGTTCTCTTGAATAGTGTCTATCGTATGAACCCTAAATCACGCCACAATTACCTCAAGGCCCTTGTGCAGCATCAACATTTCCACTGCAAAACCACACTTTAGGTTGAGGAATAATTTTACTGCTTGTATGGTTGTATGGTTGTAAATCGCCTTTCTCCTCTCACTGTGCAGAATTTTTAATATTTTTTTGTAGTCGTCAGGCTGCGGTAATGGAAGCCTGGCTGTGTTTGACCTCAAGCTTTCTCATGACTCTAATTTATACGCTCACATCCATCAAGGCTATCGAGCAGGCTGCCGGCTGTAATGTCTTTTCTCTCCCAAATCTTTGTATTTTTTGCGTCTGACATGTTATTAGAGGGAGCTTTAGAAACACGAGGACAAGCCTCTTCTGTAGAAAAACTGCTCATTCCCCGTTCACTGCGAAGTCACCGCTACTGAAGGTTAGACATTTCACATGCGTGAAAAACCATGAAAAGATGTGATAAGTGAGAAATTGATAGTTCTTAAAGGATTCCCCCTTCGGCTCCAAAGGTGAACCCTAAGGCCCAATCCCAATTCTCCTTCACTCGCCCTCCTTTTCTCCACTCGCACTTCTTTTCTTCCCTAAGCCCTAAAAAAGAAGGGGGAGATTTTAGGGCACTTGAGATCTAGGGCACTTGGCCCAGGTGCCTGTCCCAATTCTCCCCCTACCCCTCGTTTTCATCCCTTCCCTGATCAGGAAGCTGAGAGCCAAAAGCTGTTTTAATTTCAGCTGTAGCGCTGTTAATATGGCACTTTATTAAGTTTTAATATTTTTTCAGGTATAATGGTAACCTTAAGATCCCCAACCGGGGCTCAGTTTATCCAAATAACGCCTGTTAAGAAATTTGACCCGATGTTTTCGGAGATGAGAAGAGCCGCCGGCCCCGGGGAGCAGCCTCAGCTCACAGCCCGAGAAGAGACGTCTCCGCCGGGTCAGGCTGCTCCGTCAGCCCCGGGAGAGACACTCTCTCCCGGGACGCAGCTCTGTTGAGAATCACGCCGGCTGAAATAAATCATTTAGGAATATGTTGGTTTAATAGATGAAATCTAACAGTTGTAGCTACGCCTGTTAAGAAATTTGCTCCGAAATTTAGAGATTTCTGTCTGCCGGGTCCGGAGCTTGGGTCCGCGTTAAATCGACGCAGAACCTACGGCGTAGGTTGCGTAACCTCCGCCGTAGGCTCTGCGTTGGTGTAACGCGGAACCATAAATCCCTTTATTCTGGCGTGATCTTCCGCAACTTTATCTGAAAGTGTGTAAATTACCCAGATAACAGCTGGATTACTTTGTGGTTTCTGAAGACTATTATATCAGAAACATCCAAAACAAATCTGACGAGTCACAGGATTATTTCTCTCTATTTCTCTGAGACCAGTCTGCCTGTTTGCCTTCGGTCGGCGAGTCAAATCGACGCAGAGCCTCTTTTTTTCATACCCCCTCGCTCGCCAAGTCAGCATCTGAAATCCCTCGATTTGAAGGGGCTATTCTCAGCCCCTAGCCCTCGTTATGCCCCCTCCCCCTAGGTGAAAAGAGGAATTGGGACACCACTACCTTCACGGGAACGCGCAAAAGTTAGGGTTAGGGAAGAAAAGGAGGGCGAGGGGGAGTATTGGGACGCACCCTAAGAAACCCTGATTTCAGTGAAACTAAGGCCCAGTCCCATACACCCCTACTTTTCAGTCCTACCCCTAAATTTTGCACCTTACCGTGAGGGTAGTGGTGTCCCAATTCCTCTTTTCACCTAGGGGGGTGGACATATCGAGGGCTAGTGTTTATGAATCTAGCCCTACAGTTGGAACATGATTTTCAAATGTCTGTTGACATATCGGGGTCATTTTATGATTCGTTTTATTATTGCTCTTACATACAGCTCCTTTAAGTGTGACTTTAGAATATAAAACAGGTAAAATACAAGAAAATATTGACGGTGGCCAAACAAATTGTAAACACAGGTCGCACACATGACGCTGGTGACGTTTCTGCATAATGTGACGTTCTGAAGCCTGAAATCTCCGTTTTCCTCCGTTTTCCTCCGTTTACACGCAAATGTGAAAACAGAGTTTTTGAAAATCTTCACTTTGGCTGGAGTTTTCAGAAATTATCGTTTTTGGGGGCTTTGAGCTCCGTTTTCGTGTAAACGAACGGCCAAAACGCATGAAAACACCACCGTTTTTGGTACGTGGAAACGGGGCCTAAAACAGCTTTTAGCTCTGGGCTTCCTGATATGGTGTGACGTATGTGCAAACATAACTACGCAGTCGCTTACGTGTGGCTTAATTTTGAGGGCTAGTGGTAGAAAGTAGGGGGTGTATTGGGATTGGCCTCAAAGCTCATATTGCTCTTCATCCCACTGTGTTCCTTTCTGTGTCTTCCTCTCTCTCTGTCAATGAAGGTGTCTCAATCAGAGCTACCGTAACTGTAGCTGTCTGTCGTTGTGAAAAGACATTTCAATTTGGTGTCTCTCCCCGGAGTCCGGGTGAATTATCACTTCAAAGGGCCCAGGTTTCTCCCGGTGGGCCCGGCCTCGCTCATCGCCCCCCCGAGTCTCTGCCCGGCTGCTTAGCAATGCTGATGAGGACGTGTTCTTCCCGGGAGCCGGCTTGTCCCTTCACACTAAACAAAACAGTCTGCGGGGAAACGGGGACGATGATTTTGTTTTATTCCTCCCAATGAGTCCAAGTCTGACTGGTGGAACGTCTTTGTTGGCTTTTCAACCACCACAAATGTTAGTTATTCATAGAAATTGTGCCACAGGGCGCATGAACTTTTGACTGCATTTGAGTTCTTACAAGTTTGTTTGTTCCGCTCTTTTTTGTCTGCTACGTTATATATTTTGTTCAAATGTTGGAACTATGATCTTTTCCTTCATTGGAGTTTTAATTGATAGAGTATCACAATTTAGGTTTTTAGGTGTTATTATAGATGAGAAATTGACATGGAAAGCTCATATAGCTCATGTAAAATCAAAAGTGTGCAAAAATATTTTTGTTTTGAATAAGGCTAAGTTTGTGTTAAATCATACAGTAATGAGAATGTTATATTGTTCATTAATTTTGCCTTATTTAACTTATTGTGTTGCAGTCTGGGGCCACACCTATCCAACTAATATGAATCCTTTATTTTTAATACAGAAAAGAGCACTTAGAGTTATTTACAATACGCATTACAGAGAAAACACCAACAGATTATTTATTGAATCAAGATTAACTGAAACTCCATGATTTGGTTAAGTTACAGACACTCACAATCATGTAACAGCTAAATGTAAAGCATTACCAGAAAACTTACAATACATGTTTACTTTCAGTTCAAATAATGAAGATAGTCGTAGAAAATTTAATTTTAAACATGTATTTGCCCGAACAACTTTAAAGCAGATGATGATGAGATGATGATTATGATTTAAAGGGCTGTATAAACATATTTCAGTTTAAAAAGAAATTTAACGAGAAAAAAATAGCAATTTATGGATGAAATAGTTAAAATGTATAATATATGCGTATGGAGACAGACAATTTATCTTTGATTTTTTTGTTTTTCTTTCTTTGTGATGTTAACTAAGTAATTGTGCAGACCATCTGTTATTATTGTTCAATTTTGTTTTGAGGGAGGGGCAGGTAGAATAAGGCCCCGTTTACACGTAGCCGGGTATTTACAAAAACGTATCGTTTTCTAAATCTCTTCGTTTACACGAATCCGCATGAATACGCTGTTAACGTCATGCCAGCCAATCAGAATCCTGGAAAAAACATCAACAAATGACACGTGTAACTTCCAGTTAAGGCTGATTTATGGTTCCGCGTTACACCAATGCAGAGCCTACGGCGTAGGGTACGCAGCGACGCACACCGTACGGCGCGCGTCGCCGCGTACCCTACGCCGTAGGCTCTGCGTCGATTTAACGCGGAACCATGATTCAGGCTTTACTTCCAAGACGGAACGAGAGTCTTTCGTTTGGAGTGACAGAGAAGTGGAGTTACTTTTAAGTGTGACTTTAGAATATAAAACAGGTAAAATACAAGAAAATAGGCAGGCGGAAGCAGCAACGGGATGACCGGGGATGGGGGGGGGGGCGGGAACACAGGCCAGAACGCAGCTCCCGAAGCTCCGGCCTGCAAACATGCACAAAAGAGAAAAAAGGGGGGCAGCACAAGAAACTACAGGAACGATGGACAAAAACGATAGCTATGAGATATTTATAATAAATAAAAATGGTAATGGAGAAGAGAGGCAGGGAAAAGGAGAGGAGGAGAAGGGTGAGAGGCACCGCCCAGTGGATCATGTCGGTGCCCCCTGCAGCATAAGCCTATAGCAGCATATCTACCACGAAGCTATATTTGAGACTAACTATTATAGTCTTGTTGTATAGCTGAAACTATGACTACTGACTCTAACACACTAGAGTTTACACTACCTAGAGATTTACGAACACCAGCTAGAGGTTTACTAAACACTAACTATAGGCTTTACTAAACAGAAAGGTTTTAAGTTTAGTTTTAAAGGTGGAGGTGGTGTCAGCCTCCTTAACCCAGATTGGAAGTTGGTTCCATAGTAATGGTGCCTGATAGCAGAACGCCCGCCCTCCAAATCTACATTTAGATACTCTAGGAACTACGAGTAAACCTGCACTCTGAGAACGGAGAGCTCTGCCAGGAACATAAGGCACTATCAAATCTTGTAAATACTTACAAGTAATATTTCTGTTGCATAATGTGACGTTCTGAAGCCTAAATCTCCGTTTTCCTCTGTTTAGACGCAAACGTGAAAACAGAGTTTTTGAACATCTCCACTTTGGCCGGAGTTTTCAGAAATGATCGTTTTTGGAGACTTTGAGCTCCGTTTTCGTGTAAACGAACGGCCAAAACGCATGAAAACGCCTCCGTTTTTGCTCCTTGTAAATGGGGCCTAAGATTTTCTTCTTCCTGCTCCTTTCTGGTTATGGAATATGCTTTAGATTGTGTTGTCATTTGACTTGTTTTTTTTTTTTTGTTTGCATATTTCCATGATCGGAATAAATAAAAATGAAATGAAAATGAAATGAAATAATCAGACCTTCTGTCTGCTAGCAGCACTAATCAGGGAAGTGTCTCACATCTGAGGCCGCGTATAAAGACGTTTTTGGAAAGTCAGTCTCGCCTTTTCTCTTCCCCTGACCTTGTCCGACTAAAAGTAATACAAGCGTGTTATCATCATTATCATTATTATTATTATTAACAAAGAACAGAAGAACAAGAGGAGTGGCAAAGATATCCAAAACCTATGGAACAAAACCCAAACAATGGATTACAGATTCCAGGCACGCTGAGAATAGAAAGATGATGATGATGACGTTTATTTTATCCAATTTCCCAAACTCAAACAAGATAGGATTAAGCTGCAGGACGGCCGACTGTGATGTCTACGTTCATTCTAATCTAAATCATTTACTCTGCTAACGTTACCTAAATGTGTTTAATCGGTGTGTAGTTGCCAAACGTTGACCCTGATCTTCCTTCAATGTTGAGACCCTGAGAACCCAGAAGCAACAAAAATTGCAATTTATTCTTATATATCAAGTCAGATGAATTCATATAAAGCAATGAATGTTTTTTGCAATATGGGGCCTAATGTTTTGATTGGCAGTTGTCTAGTTTTAAGCCTTGTGCTGTCGTCGGGTCAAGGAAGAGAAGAAGGGAAGAAAGAAGGAAGGAACGAAAGAAGGAAGGAACGAAAGAAAGAACGAAAGAAAGAAAGAAAGAAAGAAAGAAAGAAAGAAAGAAAGAAAGAAAGAAAGAAAGAAAGAAAGAAAGAAAGAAAGAAAGAAAGAAAGAAAGAAAGAAAGAAAGAAAGAAAGAAAGAAAGGAAGGAAGGAAGGAAGGAAGGAAGGAAGGAAAGGAGAACGTCACAGTCAGCTGTCCGGTCTCTCTCTACATCCGTGTGTCTGTCCATTGAGCTGTTACGCCGAGAGCGCCCCCTGCAGGTTTGGAGCACTTCCGGTTGTAGTGACGGTTATGAAGCGTTTTTCTTTTGAAGATGGTTTCTTGTTTTATATCGTTTTGTGCTTTGCATCGTTTCTCTGTTTGCGTTTGATGATGCTGCATTTGTCTTTGTTTTTTGCAGCACGTTTTTTCATTTGCACCACGTTCCTCTTTTTGTACCTCGTTTTGAGTTTGTGAATTTGAATCGTTTCTGTACTTGAAGCCGTTTTCCTTAACTGAGACGCATTAGGCCGTTGCAGTGCGTTTGGCCCTTGTCGGTCACCGTAGATCTGCTCCTTCTTGGGTAACATTGTCCAGAAAAGTGTACACAGAGTACTGTACAATGATGCTCACCTGTGTCGTAGGTCACGACCCGATGCGGCAGGATGGAGGTCAAGGGTCAGGGGTCACCAACCCTGATCCTGCATGTTAATGACGCATCCGTGTCTATCAGGGTGTGGAGAGGTAATAAACAAAAAGTGAAAATGAACAGCTCTAAAATCATTTTTATATACACCAAATATGCGTTAAGAAAATACTTGCCGTAGAAGGAGAATGTGTTTTCGGTTACGACTCAGGGGAAGAGACCAACTTTGGATGTCAGTTTTGCAAAGACAGCACACAGCGCAGCTCGGAGCGTCTCCGGCTGCAGAAACACTTCATATCTGCAACCAGCGACGTCTTCACACACTTCTATTTCTGCTACTCCACCAACTCTGTCTCTCTCTGAGCCTCAGAAAGACTAGTATATTTTTGCCTTTTTGTGAAGGAAGGACTGCATTAACCCTTGTGCTTTATTCGGGTCAAGGAAGGAGGAAGAGAAGAAGGGAGGAAAGAAGGAAGAAAGGAAGGAAAGAAGGGAGGAAAGAAGGAAGAAAGGAAGGAAAGAAGGGAGGAAAGAAGGAAGAAAGGAAGGAAGGAAGGAAGGAAGGAAGGAAGGAAGGAAGGAAGGAAGGAAGGAAGGAAGGAAGGAAGGAAGGAAGGAAGGAAGGAAGGAAAGAAAGAAAGAAGGAAGGGAGAAGGAAGGGAGGAAAGAAGGAAGGGAGAAAAGAAGGAAGGAAGGATGAAAAGAAGGAAGGAAGGAAGGAAGGAAGGAAGGAAGGAAGG
The DNA here is from genome assembly GCF_033807715.1 of Cololabis saira. Lineage (NCBI taxonomy): Eukaryota > Metazoa > Chordata > Actinopteri > Beloniformes > Belonidae > Cololabis > Cololabis saira. Next base: position 17,975,229 of record NC_084603.1, read on the forward strand.
AAGGAAGGAAGGAAGGAAGGAAGGAAGGAAGGAAAGAAGGGAGAAGGAAGGAAGGAAGAAAGAAAAGAAGGAAGGGAGGAAAGAAGGAAAGAAGGAAGGGAGAAAAGAAGGAAGGAAGGAAGGAAGGAAGGAAGGAAGGAAGGAAGGAAGGAAGGAAGGAAGGAAGGAAGGAAGGAAGGAAGGGAGAAGGAAGGAAGGAAGAAAGAAAAGAAGGAAGGGAGGAAAGAAGGAAGGGAGAAAAGAAGGAAGGAAGGAAGGAAGGAAGGAAGGAAGGAAGGAAGGAAGGAAGGAAGGAAGGAAGGAAGGAAGGAAGGAAGGAAGGAAGGAAGGGAGAAAAGAGGAAGGGAAGAGGGAAGGAGAATTAGGTCATTTTGACCCGAAGACAGTACAAGGGTTAACACGTCACTTCAAGCCAAAAGACGGAGTTGCAGGATTTCACGCGAGGTCAAAAAATTAAATCGTGGCGTCATTCACATTATACGACTGATAATTCTTTTACAACTGTCGCCTGTTCAAAACTACGTCCTGTACTACTAATACACACTGAATCTGCTAAATGTTGTCGGTATGTATGAGATGACATTATGTTACATTTAGGAGACACTTTTATTCAAAGTGTCTGACCAGTCTATCTCATGCACTGTATCCCATGATGCAGTGGGCCAATACAGCAGTCCTGTTTTTATGCTGTTGCTGTTGTTATACCATTGTAGCTTTATACTATTGTGACTGCTATAAAAGTATGCAGTATATATCAAAAGTTGTCTCTCCTCTGCATCCATGGGACTCTGACCCATGATGCCACAGTCGAAGGGCCAGTTCCAATCCCCACCTAGTCCTACTTTTCAGTCCTACCCCTAAATTTTGTGCGTTCCCGTGAGGGTAGTGGTGTCCCAATTCCTCTTTGCATCTAGGGTTAGTGGACATAACGAGGGCTAGTGGACATAACGAGGGCTAGTGTGTATGAATCTAGCCCTTCACAGAGAGGGATTTCAGATGCTGACTCGCCAACCGAGGGCCAGAGAAAATTTCCCAGAATGCTTTACGTCATCATTTTCAGACTGAATCAAACAAAAAAACATGGCGGACATATCAAATTTTTAGTGAATAAAATCAATATTTTGAGTTCGTTTTTGCATAAAATGCGTTTTGATTACATTTCTAGTGAGAAATATATATTTTACTTTCATAATATTCACTCAGTGAATGTACATAATCACTCGCTTGCTCGTTTTTGCGTTGTATCTTCAGATCTCACAAGAATAAAGGCTGATTTATGGTTCCACGTTACACCAACGCAGAGCCTATGGCGTAGGTAACGCGGCGACGCGCGCTGTACGGCGCGCGTCGCCGCGTTACCTACGCCGTAACGCGGAACCATAAATCGCCGGCGGCTCTTCTCATCCCAAAAAACATCGGACCAAATTTCTTAACAGGCGTTATTTGGATAAACTGAGCCCAGGTTGGGGATCTTAACGGTTACTTTTACGCCTGAAAAAATATTAAAACTTAATAAAGTGGCATATTAACAGCGCTACAGCTGAAATTAAAACAGCTTTTAGCTCTGGGCTTCCTGATATGGTGTGACGTATGTGCAAACGTAACTACGCAGTCGCTTACGTACCCGAACGTAAACCACGCAGTGATGTAGCGAGTGGTGTCCCAATCCCTAGGGAACATTACAAGGACCCTAGTGGTAGAAAGTAGGGATTGGCAATTGGGATTGGCCCGAAGTCTTTCTCTCGTTTAAAAACTGGTCATGTGACCTGCAACTACCTTCATTAAACAAAACCATTCAAGCAAAGCTTTCCAACTAGTCCTTTTACAGCGGCAGATTTAATATGTCTAATCAGTTTTATCACATCCAATTACATTTTTGATGCCAAAAAACATGCATTAGGCAGTTATAACAGCTTTCCATTTACACTTCCTTATCTTGAAGCCTCATTTTGGCAGCTCTCATTTATTGGAAAAGAGTCTTCAAAGGGACCACAAACAGTGTCATTTCCAATATTTGAGACTTTTGTTGGTTCACTGATAAGACGAGTTCATTTTCACAGTTTTTGTGCGCGCGCCATCATTCTGTCTGCCCTCAGTGTTGATGGGCACAAGCAGCAGCAAACTAAACCTGCTCACTCGTGATAAGTCACCGGGGATAAAGACACAAGCCCAGACTCTAATATGTGATGTGAGAATATAAAGAGAGGTATCATCGTACCGCAAAGACATCCGTCTATAAAGAGCTGGCTTCTTGTGCGTGGTGAGACGACAGATTTGTGTTAAAACATATCTGAGCGTTGCATCTGCTGTTCTTTTCTTGCCGGCCTGAATGAATGATGACGGTGTCTCCTCTGGTTTTATCACGGGGACGGTAATAAGTCACAGAGTGAGTTAAGTTGACATCACAGGGCTGGACAGAGAGCAGAAGTGCAGCATCATCCGAGATAACTGACCCTCCGGAGCCTCCACGCATCAGCTCGCTGCTTTCCAATGACTCGATTTGCTTCAATCAGGTTTAATGGTGCACTAACACAGTAATTAAAGATTAAGGAATGAAACATTAAGTATTTATGTATCGTTCAACTGTGCCGCATTGGACTGTTGACTGCAGAAGTGTTTACAGGTCTTGAAATCAAATCGGAAGCTTGAGCTGCCTCTGTTGTACCGTACTGTACACAATCTTTAAGGGAAAGAAAAAGGAATTAAAGCTGCAAGCAGAACGGGCTCTCGCGCGTGCAATTTGCACCAATTAAGGTCAAGGACTCAAAACTAAGTCCGATGACACCACCCACGACTCTCTATGTCAAACCATTCAAAAGTTATGGTAAAGAAAAGTTTTCTAGGGGGCGCTGTTGAGCCGTTAGGCCACGCCCATTAATGTAAACCATGAAATATGAAATTTATCGCCAGGCCTGGCTTGGTGCAATATTTGGTGACTTTTGGGGAACTATCAAATATGGACCAATCAGATGAACGGGGTGGGCGCGCTTTTTAGCGCCTGTCGTCGCCACGGTAACACTTTTGAAAGAGAAAAGTAATGCGCCTAGTCGCAGGATGGAGACGCACATTTTGATGTATAACACACCTGGGTGCACGTTACGGTTCGGGCCGTATTAACTGCCGAAGGAATGGCATAAATTGCGCCAAAATTACGCGATTAATTCAAAATTTTCAAAATGGCCGATTTCCTATTCGGTTTCGGCCATGGCTCCAAGAGACTTACTGTACCGATTTTCGTGCATGTATGTCAAACCGTATTGTGGGGCTTGAGGCACAAAGTTTTCTAGGGGGCGCTGTTGAGCCATTAGGCCACGCCCATGAATGCAAAACATTAAATATCACATTTTTCTCCAGGCCTGGCTTGGTGCAAAATGTGGTGACTTTTCGGGCACGTTTAGGGGGAAAAAAGGCTCTCATTTCGTCGTAAGAAAGAAAGAAAGAAAGAAAGAAAGAAAGAAAGAAAGAAAGAAAGAAAGAAAGAAAGAAAGAAAGAAAGAAAGAAAGAAAGAAAGAAAGAAAGAAAGAAAGAAAGAAAGAAAGAAAGAAAGAAAGAAAGAAAGAAAGAAAGAAAGAAAGAAAGAAAGAAAATAAATTCCTATCTCTACCTATAAATTCCCATCTCCCCCTTGGAGGGAAAATGAAGTGTGGGACCAGGTCAAGCAGCACACAACCTTTGTTATAAACCTGCAGGTGATGTTATTTGAGGCCTGTCGAGGTTCGGCCTCAAATCTGGCCTGAGAGCAGCTGGATCTGGCTCCACTGTCACGTAAAACTTCAGAGAATGATTCCCATCGTTCGTCATTTCTCTGAAACTCTCTGCAACAGGTGAAGACTTCATAAATTTTAACATACTGTTAAACTGTAAATACTTACTGCCGGCTTTTCACAATATAATCCCCCAAAAGTACACAAGAGCCCCCGAGTAACAGCCAACAGATAGAAGACACCGCTAACAGCTCTGCTCGAGTCTACCGAACACGAGTCTTGCTGCGTGCCTGACGTTGTCAAAAGTCTGCAGTGCTGCTGAGGAAAAATATTCTGCGGACCGATGACATAAAAGTGGTATAAAAGTGGTTAAATACTTACCTGCTGGACTCTACTTGTGCTTTTTATTATTTTACTTCTTTTCTTATCATCTTATTCATAATTTTATTCAATCTTATTTTTTATTTACTGTCACACAGAGGCCTCACGTCCAGCACTGGAAATCTGCAACAAAAACCACAAACGAAACACAAAACCGACACGGAACCGACCAAAACACGAGCAGTAATCGTCCCAAATCTCGAGATCCAATCACAGTCTGAGCTAAGCTACCGCTAACTAACCCCAAAAACTACAGAGCAAACATGCAGGTGAACAAGCCAGTGTGTATGTCTGTGTGTGTGTGTGTGTGTGTGTGTGGCTATGTGTATGTCTGTGTGGCTATGTGTGTGTGTGTGTGTGGCTATGTGTGTGTGTGTGTGTGTGTGTGTGTGTGTGTGTGTGTGTGTATATGTCTATGTGGCTATGTGTATGTATGTGTGTCTGTGTGTGTGTGTGTGTGTGTGGCTATGTGTGTGTGTGTGTGTGTGTGTGTGTGTGTATGTGTGTGTGTGTGTGTGTGTGTGTGTGTGTGTGTGTATATGTCTATGTGGCTATGTATGTGTGTGTGTGTGTGTGTGTGTGTGTGTGTGTGTGTGTGTGTGTGTGTGTGTGTGTGTGTGTGTGTGTGTGTGTGTGTGTGTATGTGTGTGTGTGTGTGTGTGTGTGTATATGTCTATGTGGCTATGTATGTGTGTGTGTGTGTGTGTGTGTGTGTGTGTGTGTGTGTGTGTGTGTGTGTGTGTGTGTGTGTGTGTGTGTGTGTGGCTATGTGTGTGTGTGTGTGTGTGTGTGTGTGTGTATATGTCTATGTGGCTATGTGTATGTGTATGTATGTGTGTGTGTGTGTGTGTGTGGCTATGTGTGTGTGTGTGTGTGTGTGTGTGTGTGTGTGTGTGTGTGTGTGTGTGTGTGTGTGTGTGTGTGTGTGTGTGTGTGTGTGTCTGTGCGTGCGTGCATGCGTGCGTGCATGCGTGCGTGCGTGCGTGCGTGCGTGCGTGCGTGTGTGTGCCCCCCCCGGTGGCAGCCGAGGAGACCCGCGGGCGGGGCCCGACACTGGAAGAAGCAGCCAGGGATCCGGCGGTGGCGGACCGCGACCCAGCCAATCCCCGGCCACCCGGTTATTTACTGTCTAATTATGTCTTGCTGCTTTTAATGTTGATGTAAAGCACTTTGAATTACCTTGTGTTGAATTGTGCTATATAAATAAACTTGCCTTGCCTTGCCTATAATTCAGCAGAATACTCAGAACTATGTATGGTGTAAAAAGGACGCAGCTTACCAACATCACAAACGCCTTTCCAGTAGTGAAGCATGGGGGAGGGAGCAGCATGATTTGGGCTTTGCTGCCTCAGGCCCTGGACCACTTAAATAAGATAAGATTGACTTTATTATCCTCCTTATACTCCACAAGAGTATTCACATGCATAGTGATAGTGTGACGTACACAGTCTTCTTTAATTAGTGAGATGATTGGCCCTGCATGGAGCCAACAAGAGAGGTGTAAGCTGGAGTAAACAAATTTAGGTTCACTCTAAAGCTTGAGTTATGGTTCTGCGTCAAATCGACGCCGTGCACATGCCGTCACCGTGACGCCGTCGTGAACCTTCGGACTTCTCTGTCACTCCATTTATCCGACTTTTTCCGGTCACAGTGAATCAAAGAGTTAAGGACAACTATTGTGCAAAAAACCAAAAGAAAAAAATCACACATACACTAAGAAAAGAGCGCTGAAAGTTCACGACTGCTTCAAACCGGAAACCGGAAATGCGTTGCTTCCAAGTGAACCAATCACAGCCCTCTCGTCTGCGTGTGGTCTGCGTCGCCTCGACGTGTAGTTACAATTTTTGGGAGGTGCAGGTCAGTGACGGCGTGTGGTACGCGTCGACGCGTACCACACGCCGTAGGCACGGCGTTGTTTTGATGCAGAACCATAACTCAAGCTTAATGGATTCATTCAAATATTCATCAGTCAGTCTCGTTCTGAACTTTGATTTCATGACATTCATATCAGAAAAGACTGACTCACAGAGGAATGTGGACCCGAACAAAGCAGACATTTTCAAAGCTGCTTGGTGAAGGTTTTTGTAGTTGTCTGGGTCTACTAAGCTCCAGAAATGTTGACAATGCTGCTGAGACTTTAACTGCACATTATTCTGAAGGGTTACAACTTCCATCAACTTTAATCATTAAAAGCTTGTGGTTGCCACGCTCGCCAATGAGGGAAAATGCATGGGAATCCCGAGTTTACCTAAATATCTTACTAAATAGTGTCAGAGTGGCCGGAGCGTTGAAGAATGCAGGTGAATCCAGAGAACAACAGAACGGCTTCAGGGCCCACAGGCCACGACCCCGTAAAGATCCTGAGAAACGACTTAAAAGAGAGCAGTTCTCAGCAGACGCCCTGCAAATGTGACTCGCTTGTGTCTTATCAGCTTAAGCAGACTGCGTTGGTTTGTTATTGTCACTTCGATGAAGAGCAGATCACATTTAACGGTAAATTAACGCAGAAAACCAGTTAATTACAAAGCGTTGACCTATTTTTCTCTTGCCACGGATGCAGAGATGTGCAGGGGAATCTCGTTCTGTCAGATGGATTCATGTCGTTTTTATCAGAGCGTGGAAAGACTTTGCAGAAAATCAGTAAAAAAAAAGGTAAACTGTTGAGGCAAAACATCAAAGCCGAGGTTTGTTGTAATGTCAATTGTAAGAAAGAGTCACTGAAAACTCTCTAAGGCCACGTTTCCACAGAGCCGGGTATTTACAAAAACAGATATTTCCCCCTCTACTTTTTGAAAAATCCCATCATTTACCTGAACCTGCATAAATATCTGTTAAGGTGCTATGAGCAGCCAAACCTACAGGGGGCAGTGTAACGAGAAGATAAAGTCATGCTAGCCAATCAGAATCCTGGAAAAAAACATCAACAAATGACACGAGTAACTTCCAGTTACTTCCAAGATGAACGAGTCTTTGGTTTGGAGTGACAGAGAAGTGGAGTTACTTCTCGACATTTCAACTTTTTTCTCGACATTTCGTCTTTTTTCACAAAACTTCGACTTTTTTCTCAAAATTTCGACTTTTTTCTCGACTTCTTTCTCATAATTTCGACTTTCTTCTCAAAATTGAAACTTTTTGCTTAAAATTTCAACTTTTTTCTCTACTTTTTTCTCAAAATTTCGACTCTTTTCTCAAAATTTCGACTTTTTTCTCAAAATTTCAACTTTTTTCTTGAAATTTCGACTTTCTTCTCGACATTTTGACTTTCTTCTCAAAATTTCGACTCTTTTCTCAAAATTTGGACTTTTTTCTCAAAATTTGGACTTTTTTCTCAAAATTTCAACTTTTCTCAATTTCGACTTTCTTCTCAACATTTTGACTTTTTTCTCGACATTTCGTCTTTTTTCTCGACATTTCGTCTTTTTTCTCAAACATTTCTCAAAAACGGATATTTCCTCCTCTACGTTTTGAAAAATCCCATCATTTCCAGGAACCTGCATAAATAGCTGTTAAGGTGCTATGAGCAGCCAAACCTACAGGGGGCAGTGTAACGAGAAGATAAAGTCATGCTAGCGAATCAGAATCCTGGAAAAAAACATCAACAAATGACACGAGTAACTTCCAGTTACTTCCAAGATGAACGAGAGTCTTTGGTTTGGAGTGACAGAGAAGTGGAGTTACTTTTAAGTGTGACTTTAGAATATAAAACAAGTAAAATACAAGAAAATATTGACGGTTGCCAATATTTGTCTTATTTCTAGTTAAAATGTCTCATATTTAGTCAAAAAATCTCATTACACTTAAAACAAGAGTCATCACCAGATAAATAACTTATTTGATAATTTTCACATGTTTCAAGTAAATTTTCACTTTTTTCCAGTGATGACTCTTGTTTTAAGTGTAATGAGATTTTTTTTGACTAATAATGAAACATTTTAACTAGAAATTAAAGCTGCAAGTAGCGATGAACGGGCCCTCGCACTCATGGTCACTGCCCCCCATAAGCATATCAGAAATGACACCACCCACGACTTTCTATGTCAAACCATTCAAAAGTTATAGCAGAAAATAGGGACAACCAATCAGAAGAAGGGGCGGGGCTAATTTTCACTAATTATGTTCAAGGAATCAATACCGAGTCCCATGACACCACCCACGACTCTTTATGTCAAACCATTCAAAAGTTATGGCAGAGAAAAGTTTTCTAGGGGGCGCTGTTGAGCCATTAGGCCACGCCCATTAATGCAAACCATGAAATATCAAATTTATCACCAGGCCTGGCTTGGTGATAAATTTGGTGACTTTTGGGGAACTATCAAATATGGACCAATCAGATGAAGGGGGGGCGCGCGTTTTGGCGTCTAGCGTCGCCACGGTAACACTTTTGAAAGAGAAAATAATGCGCGTTAGTCGTAAGATGGAGACGCATATTTTGATGTATAACACACCTGGGTGCACGTTACGGTTCGGGCCGTATTAACTGCCGAAGGAATGGCTCATATTGCTCCAAAATTACGCGATTAATTCAGAATGTTCCAAATGGCCGACTTCCTGTTTGGTTTGGGCCATGGCGCCAAGAGACTTTTCTTTAAGTTGCGACATGATACAGGTGTGTACCGATTTCCGTGCATGTACGTCAAACCGTATTGTGGGGCTTGAGGCACAAAGTTTTCTAGGGGGCGCTGTTGAGCCATTTTGCCACACCTATTAATGCAAACCATTAAATATAACATTTATCACCAGGCCTGGCTTGGTGCAAAATTTGGTGATTTTTGGGGCAAGGCCCTCCTTTCGTCAGAAGAAAGAATAAAGAATAAAAAAATAAAAAATTCCTACAGATACAATAGGGCCTTCGCACTGTAAGTGCTCGGGCCCTAACAAGACAAATATTCTTGTTAAGATGTAGAGTTTTTTCAGTATGGTGATGTTTCTGTCTCATAATGTGAGGTTTTGAAGCCTAAATGTCCGTTTCTCTCCGTTTACAAGAAAACGTGAAGACGGAGTTTTTGTAAATCTCCACTTTGGCCGGAGTTTTCAGAAATGATGGTTTTTGGAGACTTTGAGCTTCGTTTTCATATACCGTATTTTCTGGACTATAAGCCGCTACTTTTTTCATAGGTTTTGAACCGTGCGGCTTATACAAGGGTGCGGCTATTCTGTGGATTTTTCTTCCACCGCTAGGGGCGCTCTAACCGGAATTAGAATGAAAACTAAGACAAAATAAATGCAAAGAAGAATACGCTACTTCTTCTTTAGCAGATAGAAGTAGGTAGAAGCAGATTTCAAACAGATAAATAGATAAATAAATACCGGTTATTTTCTCTTGGTTCTGTCCCGTTTTAATCAGCAAAGTTGCTGCCGTGTTAAAAGACACCGTTAGGAAAGTATCTATTTAGGTACAAACATGTACATCATTTACAGTTCAAAATCCTTCTGTACATGTAGTAAATATCTAATCTAACAACATAAATATCTGCCACTTGCATATCTTTTTTTTTTTTTAAATAGAGCGGATGCGGCTTATATACAGGTGCGGCTTGTATATCTTTTTTTGTTGTTTTTTTAAAAATAGAGTGGGTGCGGCTTATATACAGGTGCGGCTTATAGTCCAGAAAATACGGTAAACGAATCGCCAAAACGCATGAAAACACCACCGTTTTTGCTACGTGGAAACGGGGCCTAAATCCAATATAATTTCCTTCCCTGAAGTCTCTTGTGTGGTGTGAACGCGGTGGCAGACGCTGCACAATCCGCTCTCACAAACGAGCGTAGCCACATGGAAGTGTTTTCTACAGGTGTGTGGGAACAGACACAAACATGAAGCTGCTGACAGGAATGGAAATGGGAACTTCTTCTCTGCCGGTGTCTAAGCCCGTCTGACGGCCGTGTGACGGCTGTGTTGTGGCGCAGCTGCAGAGACGGGGCTGGTTTCTAGTTTTTGACACTTCCTCTGTTTTGTCTGTCTTTCCCCGTCTCCCCCCGGCGGTGGTGAGATCTCTCTTTGTGCGGCGCAATCCTGGCAGGACTTGTTCTGGTGGGCAGTACTGGAGTTGAAGGGAGATGAAGGGGGACGGCATCCCCCCCTGAAATAAAATGGTCCAAATCATCCCCCCTGTAAAACTACCACCCCTCCTTTCCATCCCTTATGTCATTTCATCAATGAATGTGGTTTTACTGCTATTTCAACATTTAGAGTCATCACCAGAAAAATAACACCAGAAAAATAACTTATTTGACAATTTTCACCTGTTTCAAGTAAATTTTCACTTGAAATAAGTAGAAAAATCTAAGATTTATCTTCTCATTACAAGCAAAGAAATCTTGTTCCACTAGGTTTCTTTTTGGTCTCAGAACTGAACTAGTTTTGGTCTTGATACACTGCAAAAACTCAAAATCTTACAGGAATATTTGTCATATTTCTAGTTAAAATGTCTAATTTTTAGTCAAAAAAATCTTATTACACTTAAAACAAGACTCATCACCAGAAAAATAACTTGTTATTTGACAATTTTCACCTGTTTCAAGTAAAGTTTCACTTGAAATATGTAGGAAAATCTGCCAGTGGGACAAGATTTATCTTCTTATTACAAGCAAAAAAATCTTTTTCTACTCATTTCAAGTGAAAATCTACTTGAAACAAGTGAAAATTGTTGTTTTTTCCAGTGACGAGTCTTGTTTTAAGTGTAATGAGATTTTTTTTACTAAAATGAGACATTTTAACTAGAAATAATACAAATATTCTTGTTAAGATTGTGAGTTTTTGCAGTGATCCATGTTACTTATCCTGTGAAGGACAGAGTCATATTGATAAGTTCAGAAAAGTGTTTTTTATTGTTGTGTTTTGATGTATTTGATGTAAGCCCAGTGGATATTTAAAGCTTACAGAAGGCTGCATTTAACTGCTGCTATGTCATTCCTGCAGTATTTCTGCAGGGGTTTTGGTCACTGCTCGTGGGTATGGGAAGCGCGGCGTCCTTGTACGACAGGGCCCTCACCTCCTTCCTCACCTCCGTCCACTCCTCTCACCTTCTTCTCCCTCTCCCGGCCCCGGCGATAAAAGTTCGTATGAAAGACCTTCTTTCCTCCCGACGGTGGGAACTGGGAGATAAGCGCGGCGTTGTTGCAGCTACGGGGCCTTCTCCAGGGAACAGGGAGTTCTCAGACGGAGCTGATACCGCCGGCTCGCCGGCGACGAAGGTTGCAGCCTTCCATTCTGCAGGTTGCAAACATAAACATTGTCAAAATGTTCAATTTTGTATTTATCTCCATCTTCGCTCTCAAAACACACGCATCAAGTGTATCGGATACACAGCCTGGGTATCTCACGGCGGTAGAAAAACAGTGAGTATTTGAACCAAAACACGGGTCAGGCCGACCCCAAACTGACTCAGCCTTGACTTACCGCTTCACTTTTGCACTCAGTTTTTCCAACGAAGAGCAAGGTGGAAAATAACACATTTGACTTCCCCAGTCATTTTTCCCTTAGACATAAGAGTGGTCAAAGTAATTACTCCGGTCCAAGAGAGTGATAAATCCCATTTTCTAAGGGTCCTCCTTCAAAGACTTGCCCTTCAGTAATTGAGAAAGCTTTTATAGCTGAAAGGTTGGCAGTGATCCCCTTCATAGTCTTATTAACAAAAATACAGACTCTGTCATGGGAGGCTGCTCATTAATCTCACTCCTATCTTGAGTAAATTAAGGTTGCAGAACATAAAAGTTGGCACAATAACTCAAAAAAAACTGAAAGCTGGGAGATATTCTCCACCTCAGAGCCCATTTTCCTTCTTATCTCCGAGCAGGTGGCGAACTAAATTCAACCCGAGTGCCCCATTGTACCGGTGTTTTCCAAGGTTGCTGTCTGTGTTAAGGGAGGGTAATGAGCTATCAATCAGAGGGAGTCCGGGTTTGATCCGTGGCTCGTTTCCAGGGAGGACAGGCTTATTTCTCTAGTGGAACCTGAGCTGGCAGCTGATGCTTGCAGGAAAAGAAACATTTGCATTGCTGAAAGTGTTGTTTTTTTTCTTCTTCCTTCCCCAAGCTGCCATCACCTATACGCTTCGACAGAGAATGTGATCAGTCCCCTCATGTGGTTTGGAATAGAGGTACAAAGCGTGAGGATGCTTGTGCGGTTTGAGAGGGAGTCTGCACTCGTCTTTGTCCTCCCGTCTCTGCTGGATGTTCCTCGTCCCTGACACTTTCCCTCATTATGGGAGACAGCGCTTCATGCTGGGGAGGCCGGTGTTGTTGGGGCCGTCACACACACGGCGTCTGGCGTACGCCTGCACACACACATGTTTACCGCAGCGCAGATGTGATATATTCATCAGCTTAGCACAGGGATCAGGAACCCGCGGCTCTAGAGCCGCATGCGGCTCTTTAGCGCCGCCCTAGTGGCTCCTGGAGCTTTGTCAAAAATGTTTGACCTTTTTTTTTAACCTTTTTTTCTTATTTTCCTTTTTTCTTCTTTTTTCCTTTTTTTTCTCTTTTTTTCTTTTCTTTTTCTTCTTCTTTTTTATTTTTTCTTCTTTTTTCCTTTTTTTCTCTTTTTAATCTCCAAATAATGACTTTTTTCTCGACATTTCGACTTTTTTCTCAACATTTCGACTGTTTTCTCAACATTTCCACTTTTTTCTCTAAATTTCGACTTTTTTCTCAACATTTCCACTTTTTTCCCAAGATTTCGACTGGTTTCTCGAAATTTTGACTTGTTTCTCTAAATTTTGACTTTTTTCTCTAAATTTTGACTTTTTTCTCAACATTTCGACTTTTTTCTCAACATTTCGACTTTTTTCTTCAAATTTCAACTTTTTTCTAGAAATTTTGACTTTTTTCTCGAAATTTTGACTTTTTTCCTGTCATTTAGACTGTTTTCCCGACATTTCGACTTTTTTCTCGTAGTGCATAATGAAAAAATAAATCTTCCCCCAGTTATAACTAATATAGAAACATGCAGCATGTGTTGCCTTCATTCTAAGGCTGATACAAGACTTTTCATTTTTTGCGGCTCCAGACATATTTGTTTTTTGTGTTTTTGTTCCAATATGGCTCTAAAACATTTTAGGTTGCCGACCCCTGGACTATACGCTTTGACTGAGAATGTGATCAGTCCCCTCGTGTGGTTTGGAATAGAGGTACAAAGCGTGAGGATGCTTGTGCGGTTTGAGAGGGAGTCTGCACTCGTCTTTGTGCTCCCGTCTCTGCTGGATGTTCCTCGTCCCTGACACTTTCCCTCATTATGGGAGACAGCGCTTCATGCTGGGGAGGCCGGTGTTGCCGGGGCTTTCACACACACGGAGCCCTGCGTACACCTGCACACACACATGTTTACCGCAGCGCAGATGTGATATATTTATCAGCTTAGCACTACGGCACAAAGGAGGTGTTTGATTGCGATCGGGAGAGGAGGAACTCAGACTTCGGGAGCCACTTCTCCACTAATAGCTGTCCAGACGGTGAAATATCGAATGGATGTGGACAGGTGTGAAGAGGCTGTTCACTCCTTCCACACCGGCTCTGGGAATGCAGTATAACACAGTATTACATAAAAAAAGCTGCAAGCAGCGATGAACGGGCCCTCCACCCTTGTGCACGTTCAGACTGCAGTGGAAGCTTGTATGACTTGATGTAGATTCTTCAGGCCTGGACATTTAGTGGATGAAACCACCCACATGTCTTTATCACAACCCGTTCAAAAGTTATGGCAGAGAAAGGTTTTCTAGGGGGCGCTGTTGAGCCACCTTTCCACGCCCATTAATGCAAACCATGAAATATCAAATTTATCACCAGGCCTGGCTTGGTGCAAAATTTGGTGACTTTTGGGGAATTATCAAATATGGACCAATCAGATGAAGGGGGGGCACGCTTTTTGGCGTCTAGCGTTGCCACGGTAACGCTTTTGACTGTGAAAAGTAATGCTATTACTAGTAATGCGAATGCTTATAATTTTGATGTATGACACACCTGGGTGCACGTTACGGTTCGGGCCGTATTAACTGCAGAAGAAATGGCATAAATTGAGCCAAAACTACACGATTAATTGAAAATGGTCGACTTTCTGTTCGGTTTGGGCCATGGCACCAAGAGACTTTTCTTTAAGTTGTGACATGATACAGGTGTGTACCGATTTTCGTGCATGTACATCAAACCGTATTGTGGGGCTTGAGGCACAAAGTTTTCTAGGGGGCGCTGTTGAGCCATTAGGCCACGCCCATTAATGCAAACCATTAAATATCACATTTTTCACCAGGCCTGGCTTGGTGAAAAATTTGGTGACTTTTGGGGCACATTTAGGGGGAAAAAAGGCCTTCCTTTCGTCAGAAAAAAGAAAGAAAGAAAGAAAGAAAGAAAGAAAGAAAGAAAGAAAGAAAGAAAGAAAGAAAGAAAGAAAGAAAGAAAGAAAGAAAGAAAGAAAGAAAGAAAGAAAGAAAGAAAGAAAGAAAGAAAGAAAGAAAGAAAGAAAGAAAAATTCCTACAGATACAAAAAGTGTAGTCTCTCCAGAGTTTACATGATATTAGACTATAAACTTGATTGAACAGAAGAAAGAGTATGAATTGTGTGTGGGTGTGTTCTAACTGACTGCCAGGCTTGTTCTCTTAGTCTCATTTGCACATTTTTTAATTAACTGGGGTTACGGGGAGTCAGCTCCTGCCTAAATGGCGCCCCCCCACTGGTTGGAAGAATGACCTTTAAAACCGCTCCTCAGAAATCTTATAATATATTCATTCTCTGTGTATATACGCTTACACATATGCACTTTAATAATGCAATATCAGATCAGCCTATAAATTGTCACTTGTAATAGAATTGTAGTGTTGAATCGAAGATTAAGGTTTATTCTAACAGTTCAGATAAAGAAAAGGTTTAAAGTTAAAAAGGAAAAAAAAAATTACAAATTGGGGTGGACATTTCTTCTCAAATAGATTTTTGATATAAAGTTAGTGTCTACCTACAGTATTAAATCTTTTATTAAAGGTAGGGTAAGCCATTTCTATGTGATTCAATTCAATTCAATTTTATTTATATAGCGTCTAATACAACAAAAGTTGTCTCCAGACGCTTTCCAGAGACCCAGAACATGACCCCCGAGCAATAGGCAGCAGGCATGTGGAAGCAGCAACGGGATGACCAGGGGTGGGGACCGCAGGCCAGCACGCAGCTCCCGAAGCTCCGGCCCAATCAGCAAGCCCCAGGTTAGGTTCAGGGTCGGGAAAGGTTGAGAAGGGGCAGGGCCAGGGAGAGGAGTCTTGACAGACAAGTCTCTCCCCCGCCTGACCGGGCCGTTACCCTGCCCCTCTCACTCCCACGCTGCAGGATCCGGTGTTTTGCATTCAGAGATGATCTTCGCCACCGGCAGAGGATGCTGCACCATGTACAAAAGAGAAAAAAGGGGGCCAGCACAAGAAACTACAGGAGCGATGGACAAAGATTATAGCTATGAGATACTTATAATAAATAAAAATGGAAATGGAGAAGAGAGGAAGGGAAGAGGAGAGGAAAAGAATGGTGAGAGGCACCGCCCAGCCTTCATTCCTTCTTTTCTCCCTTCCTTCCTTCTTTTCTCCCTTCTTTCCTCCCTTCCTTCTTTCTTTCCTCCCTTCCTTCCTTCTTTTCTCCCTTCCTCCCTTCCTTCCTTCCTTCCTTCCTTCTTTTCTCCCCTCATACATTCTTTCCTTGTTTTCTCCTTTCCTTCCTTCATTCTTTTTTCACTTCCTTCCTTCTTTCCTCCCTTCCTTCTTTTTTCCCTTCTTTCTTTCCTTCCTTCCTTCCTTCCTTCCTTCTTTTCTCCCTTCCTTCCTTCTTTTCTCCCTTCCTTCCTTCTTTCCTTCCTTCCTTCTTTTCTCCCTTCCTTCCTTCTTTCCTTCTTTTCTCCCTTCCTTCCTTCTTTCCTTCCTTCCTTCTTTTCTCCCTTCCTTCCTTCTTTCCTTCCTTCCTCCTTTTCTCCCCTCGTACATTCTTTCCTTGTTTTCTCCTTTCTTTCCTTCCTTCTTTTCTCCCTTCCTTCCTTCTTTTCTTTCTTCCTTCCTTCTTTTCTTTCTTCCTTCCTTCCTTCTTTTCTTCCTTCCTTCTTTCCTCCCTTCTTCCCTTCCTCCCTCCTTGACCCGAAGACAGCACAAGGGTTAAACGCATTACCAAAGCAACCGCTATGACAGAAATCTTTAAATAATAATTTTATACATATTAGCAGTCTACAGATTAAAAGGATCACAAACTGCTTTTGCAGTTCGAATTAAAGGAGCACAAGGAGCAGATTTATTCATTATCGTCATGGTTACACGTTTCACTGACGTTCCGCGACGTTGCATAATCCTGACCCTTCACTGTGGGCATGAATTTGCATGATTTATTAATAGTGCAAGCGCACCAGTAAAAAACAGTCATAATTGCCTGATAAAATAGAGCTTTGCATGCTATTCCGCATTTATCCAAACCTTTTTTTGTAGGATTATCTCAAACATCTTTATTGTTCCCAGTGGGGGGTAAACATTTTGCAGGGAAACAGTTTTTTTTTTAACTGAATCAGCTCTTTTGTGATATTGTCAGTTTCCTCTGGACAACTGATCCTCCTTTTGTCATTAACTTTCTTTTCAAGCAATTTCTCACAAGTGCTAAGGTTAATGCTAAATCAATTCCTTTAATTTAAATTGTTTGTCTAAATCTGAGTCTGTAATTATAGGGCATTAATTATCTTATATCCAATAATTGATTGGACTGCACGGGTCCTTGACGCCTTTCAGCGTGAAGATTTGAGAGCAAATCCACTTCACAGCCCGGCTCTAATTGGAATATTGTCTCCTGTGATCTTTGGAGGGAACATTAAAGTCGTTAATTTTACTTGATTTATATTATAATCTGTTGTAATATGGAGGGATTTCTGTTTCTTTATCTTGCAAGCAAAGAAAAATGAACTTTCAATCAAAAATCAGATTGAGAGCAAAACTATACAAACTGTCATTATTATTATTTTTTTAATTACAAGTTACAAAAAACAGATTACATTGAAATATACAGGACTGTCTCAGAAAATTTGAATATTGTGATAATGTCCTTTATTTTCTGTAATGTAAAAATGAATACATTCTGGATTCATTACAAATCAACTGAAATATTGCAAGCCTTTTATTATTTTAATATTGCTGATCATGGCTTACAGCTTAAGAAAACTCAAATATCCTATCTCAAAAAATTAGAATATTCTGGGAATCTTAATCTTAAACTGACACATTTAAACAGTAAATAACAAATAAAATGAAATAAAATGATAAGAAAAGAGGTAAAATAATAAAAAGCACATGTTAAAAAGTAAGGGCAGTAGATCCAGCAGGTACATCTCATTCTTAAAATGGCAAGAATTACGTTTCTGTACGGTCAAAACGTACAAAGACCGGGTCAAATACAGTATTACAAAAGTAATCTGTAACAATTAATACGGTGAATTAAACCAATTTGACAATTCTAGTATGCTGGTATAACTATTTTATGGATATGACAAATATCAGCAAATATGATTTTTAAGATGGTGTGGCCAAAGATTAAATCAGAAACATTAATAATCTTCACTGTTTAGCATTTAGTTGACAGAAAACCACCACGTCAACAGTTTTGACTCACACAACAATGACGGACATCTTTAAAGGTTTCTGCATAAAACATGCGGCTTGTCCGGCTGGTATTGTGACAACAGCCTCCAAAATGAAATAAAATCACAATAACGTTTGACTGTATTTTTACAGGCAATTGTTTATGACTGGATCATTTCAAATTGGGTTAGCGTTGGCTGCGAAGGCTTGGTCTGTCCGGTCTGTCCGGACTGTCCGGTCTGATCCGGGCAGTGAGCAGAATAATTGAGCAGCTCTCGCGGAGGACGGGGCTCGGCCCAGAGCTGAGACGGACAGGAAGGTGTCCCTGCCGCGGCCCGTATGGCCATAAAGAGCGGCCGGCCCCCCACACGTCTGCAAGTGGGCAATTACACTCTCTGCTAGGACTTTCTCTGTCTCGGCTCCGTCCACATGTCAGTGCTGAAAGGTGGGAGGATGAGAGAGCAGGAGGAAGGAAAGGAAAGAGCAGCAGAGCTTAAATCAATTAATTGTATGACTACGTTTCCATGCAGTCAATAACCACTTTTCTAACCGGAATATTAGCAATAACCTGGTTGCGCACGGCCATGTAAACACAAATAACCCCTTTGAATAACCAGAATTTGCTCATATTAGCTGGGAGGGAACATGTCAAAAATCATAAAGATTGTGCACTTGGTGACAAGTTTTTGATATTTGGCATGGTGTTAGTTATGGACATAATGTTTTCTAAAATCACAGCAAACAAATTGTGACGGCCCCTAGTGGCCGGTTTGCAGAACATTCAAAATGGCTCCTGCCGAAAAGACCAAAGGTCATATCTCAGCTTCTCCTAGATTGTTGTATATTGTCACTTTCTCTACTTTTTTGCTGCTACAAAATCAATTCTGAGATAAATTTCCTATTTCAAGGTCATGTTGAAGGTCAAATTGAATTTTCGAGGTCATTTTTTTCCCCCAAAATCTCCATATCTCTAGAATTAAGTCACATAGAAAGATTATAGAGGGCTCTAGAGCCATATTTTCGACCCCAAGGAATGCAGTTTTCTGTTTATTGGACTGACTATCACTGTAGTGTCAATCTTATTAGGTGAGAACAGTGGCTTCATTCAGGCTTAAGATGAACATAAACTGAGAACTAAGTCACAGTGAAAGAATAGGATTTTATTAAATAACACACAAAAAACATCAGCTGTGCATATTTAAACTCACTTAACACCTACAATGCCGCCTCGCTTATGGATTCATTTTGAATTTTCTGCAAACCGGCCACTAGGGGGCCGTCCCAATTTGTTTGCGGTGGTTTTTGAAAACCTTATGTCCATAACTAATACCATGCCTAATATCAAAAACTTGTCACCAAGTGCACGATTTTCATGAATTCCCTCCCAGCTATATTCCGGTTTTTAAAAACCCAAAAATGAGCCCTGGGTTACTCCTTTTCTAACCCAAATATTTGGTCATGTATAACCTAACGGGATTTCCCCATCAAAAAGAACAGGAATCTGTTTTCTGCACATGCTCTGTTCACAAGGAATCCTGGTCTTTTGAGTCCAGGAAGTTCTTATAAACACGGAGAAACCAAGACCAGGAGGAGACTAATCACTTCATAAATGTAATGAAGGATATGAACATTTCTGCATTTGTAGACGGTAGAAAGTACCGGGATAGCCAGATTTCCAAGAAGGTGAGAGAAAAGTTGCGCAAAGCAGCATTTGTTTTGAATTTGGATACAGGAAGAAGAAGCGGAAATGACGGGAACTGCGTCATGACGTTCTCCGTGCGTCGCTGGTTTGATCCAGATATCCCAAATTATTCCAATCACCAGGGATAACCCTGTTTGCTCACGCATGGAAACAGATTATTCCAAATGTTTCAGTAACCGGAATATTGACCTTAACCCGAATTTTGACTGCATGTAAACGTAGTCAATGTTTGGTCACACAAGATAGGAATTTTCTCCAGAGCTCAGATATTGATTTTTGTTTGATTTTTCATGTGTTGTAGTGACATGCCAATCCCATCCAACATGGCTTACTGGCAAGTGCTTCATAGTTAGAAAATGACATATCACACATGTGGCCAGAAGCCTTTCTACATCCTTTCTACATCCTTTCTACATCCTGAATCCACCGACTGAGGAAGACACTTGACAGATTTCTAAGTAACACGTTTAAATTGTAGGCCGTGACGCCGACAGCGCCGGTGGATGTCTGGGGCTGATTGAATATAAAGTGCAGTAAACACATCTTCATCATCTGAAGTGTGTGTTTTTCTTAAAAGAACCTCCACCGTCATTTCAAAAAACTTTACACTTTAACACATTTTTCGACACTTGTTTTTCCACATAAGCACTAGAGGAGATTGGGGAGCAAGCGTGAAATTGCATGTTGCAGCAATTGGGTTTGATGTTGAATTGCACAAAAAAGAAAGTCATAATCTTGGACTCTGACTTCTTTTGCCTTCAGAGAGACAGGCTTTGCCTATAAATAATCCTCGCACTCATTTGCTAAGGCGGCTCACAGCCTTGCAAGAGAAAACAGCTGTGAGGAGAAACAATTCTTCCCCTCTATTCCCTTTTTTTGTTTCCTTTTTAATTGACTTTTTAACGAGGCTGTGTTCAGAATGACCGGCTACCCACCTTCACTCACACACGTCTGCACGTCTTTCATTGGCTGAGGCAGAGAACTCATTAAAACTGTGGGGGTTTGAGTGTGCAAAGATTCTCCCAATTCCTAAATCAATGAGCTTTGTGCAGGGGAGTATAAATGCACAACACTTTTACATGCATGAGGATGCCGACCCCCCTCGGCTTCAGTCTGGACGGGTCGAATTCAACAACTCATTCTGACTGAAATAAAACACTCTTGGGTGAAACAAATGGGTTTTAGTGAGAACCTTTAACAGGAGTAACATTTGGGAAGGTAATCAGTTAAACACTAAGGCTTTAACTTGAGATTGCTGAATCTCGACGGAATTACCGCTTCATTATGTCAATGGGGCAATATAAAACACAAACATGAACATTGAAACTTCATATGTAAATTGTCATAGATTGTTAGAATGCTCGTTCTATAAATTCAGCCCAATTGGTCTGGTAAATTACTACCTCCTCCTGAGAACCCTCGGGTACTGTGCATAAGAACAAGCCTAATCAAAAAGTTTATTAAGAGGTTGGAGAGCTGCTCTCATGGCAAATGTGGGAAATAGCAACCCGTTCACCAGGAAAATATGTTGCCCTTTTAGGAATTCCCAGAAAAACAGAAATACATACCACGTCTATGTCAGATATGCAAGTTTCTAAAGTTGTATTTATTTATTCAGTTAGTTTTAAAGAAATGCACGCGTATGTCTGTAAGACTATAATAGTTAGTCTCAAATATAGCTTCGTGGTAGATATGCTGCTATAGGCTTATGCTGCAGGGGGCACCAACATGATCTACTGGGCGGGGCCTCTCACCCTTCTTCTCCTCTCCTCTTCCCTTCCTCTCTTCTCCATTTCCATTTTTATGTACTATAAGTATCTCTCATAGCTATCATTTGTGTCCATCGTTCCTGTAGTTTCTTGTGCTGGCCCCCCTTTTTTCTCTTTTGTGCATGTTTGCAGGCCGGAGCTTCAGGAGCCCCCCACCCCCGGTCATCCCGCTGCTGCTTCCACCTGCCTGCTGTGCTGTAGACGTGCCTGACCCACCAGTCTGGCCTTCGGCAGGAGGGTCCCCCCTTATGATCCAGGTCCTGCTCAAGGTTTCTTCCCTCCTAAACGGGAGTTTTTCTTGCCACTGTTTGGCTTAAGGCTTTTCTCCCACTATGGGAGTTTTTACCTGCCATTGTTGCTCGGGGACTTATGTTCTGGGTCTCTGGAAAGCGTCTAGAGACATCTGTTGTATTAGATGCTATACAAATAAAATTGAATTGAATTGTATTTTGTTTTTTCTGCTCACTGATCTGAGCATTTATAGCTTCATATGACCTTCAAATGCACTGCATGTTTACTGCAAAGTAAGAATATGAAACATCTTTCTTTCCGTCTTTCTTAAACGTTTTCTTGCCATTTAATTTATTTTTCTAGTAACATCAATGCTGAAAAAAAAAAAGAATATGAAACAGGTACGCGAACATTGTGTGTATGTGTGAGGGTAGAAGAAGATACACGTGCCTTTATTTTAATATACATACATCAAAAATGCTGTTCAAAAGCCCTTTGAGACATGAGTGCTTTAGATTAAACTGGTGCCAAATAAAATACTTGGGGCCACGTCTGCAGGAGGGGCCACGTATGAATGAAACCTCTAGTAGTTTTCTGCAGCTGGTTTCAGTAATGTGACCGGGTTTGACCAACCGACAGGTTTCCATCCCTTCAACACCGCAGCAATCACACCAAGGGCCAGATTGCATAACACTGGAACAAAAGAAAGTCCTAGCAGAGCTGTAGCCATGCATGTCTAATTTGTGCATGTAAATGTACTGAGTGGCATTCATTCCCCCGTCAGGATACCTGAACTACAAACACGTTTAAAATGCTGCACAGAAACCACCACCAGGTTTCCTGGTCACAGTGGTCTGGGAGGTAAAAGGCCGTCTGGGCTGCTGACTGAATGCCTAACCTCGTCACTTGACCTGGAGCACCAGCTACTCAGCACAGCCAGCTGAGATACTTAAAAACCTCCAAGAGCCTCACCTGCTGCAGCCGGGCTGCTGTTCTCCTCCTGCAGCTGCAGCTACGCTGTAATCGCAAGCAGTTGCACTTTATTCAGCTTCACCCGAATAATGGAGTCAGTGATCGCACACATGAGGGACTTGTTTCTGGCTGTGGACCATGGAGTCGAGGAAAGGACTTCCTTCAGGTTGGGGAATGCATTGTGAAAGCCGTCATTGGGGAGGATACATTGCGTATTTGTGTGCCCTAGGAAGAAACTTTGTAAGCATTCGTTCAGAACTGTGAGTTAGCAGGCTTTATTCACAGGAAATTTCTGCATCCTACAGTTGAATAGCTGCTAACATCCTGGACATAAATGTATATGTGGCTGCAGGTTTTATTTTACCTCATTGATTTAACATTGGATCAACTCAAAAGGTATCTGAAACACGTTGTTGTAACTTTGATGTAACCCATAACCAGATCCACATGGAATGAAATATAACGGGGGCAGTCAGTCTACGGTAAATCATATTACAGCTAATGCTGAGACATGGTTTATTTGATTTTCTGGTTTTTAGTTTAGTCTATTAACCCGTTGGAGCCATCCAATTATCTGAATTAGCAACCTCTACTAAAGGGTACTTCACTTTTTTGAGAGCTTTTGTGGAACAGAGCTGAGGTTATCGCTTTCTCTGAAGTTGATTTTGAACACACTCGTCTTCAGATCTGTAAAAGGGTCAAACACACACGGGCTCCTATTAAACAAAACAGTTTTCTATTCAATTCGACTTTATTTATATTATTACAACAGAAGTTGTCTCTAGATGCTTTCCAGAGACCCAGAACATGAACCCCCGAGCAATTATTACATAAACTCTTGCAGGTAAAAACTCCCCTAGTGGGAAAAAAACCATAAGCCAAACAGTGGCAAGAAAAACTCCCCTTTAGGAGGAAAGAAACCTGGACCAGGACCTGGATCATAAGGGGAGACCCTCCTGCTGAAGGCCAGCAACAGCTCTGTGAAAATTCTCTAATCCCTTGCAAACCATAGTTAATTTAATTGCTATAATACAAGTGAATGTTCAGGCAGCAGGTGAGGCTGGGGAGCATCACATCCAGCACCCGGACCATCAGCACTGGCGCCCCGCAGGGGTGCGTCCTCTCACCACTGCTCTTCTCCTTCTACATCAGGAGTCGGCAACCCAAAATGTTTTAGAACCATATTGGACCAAAAACACAAAAAACTAATATTTCTGGAGCCGCAAAAAATGAAAAGTCTTGTATAAGCCTTAAGGTGCGGGTATACTTCTGCGTCACACACACGCAGAGCACACGGCGCACCCGTGACGTCGTCACGAATCCTTCGGACTTCTCCGTCTCTCCATTTGGTCGCGGTGCAGTACCCCCCGCGGCCACTAGTTAGCGATATTTTTCTGAATGGTTTATCCGACTTTTTCCGGTCACAGTAAATCAAAGAGATAAGGACAACTATTGTGCAAAAAACAAAAACAAAAAAAATCACATATAAACGAAGAAAAGAGCCCTGGAAGTTCACTACTGATTCAAACCGGAAACCGGAAATGCTTCGCTTTCAAACGAACCAATCACAGCCCTCTCGGTCTGCGTGTGGTCGGCGTCTCCTCGACGCGTAGTTACAATTTTCAGGAGGTGCACGTCACTGACGGCGCATGTGACGGCGTGTCCTCTGCGTGTACAAAAACCACACGCCGTAGACACGGCGTCGTTTTGACGCAGAAGTATAATTCAGCCTTTAGAATGAAGACAACACATGCTGCATGTTTCTATATTAGTTATAACTGGGGGAAGATTTTTTTTTTCATTATGCACTTCGCGAAAAAAGTCAAAATGTTGAGAAAAAAAGTTGAAATTTTGAGAAAAAAGTCGAAATGTCAAGATTTATGTTGAAGTACAATCTTGAGACAAAAGTCGAAATGTCAAGAAAAAAGTCGAAATGACGATAAAAAAGTCTAAAATGTCAAGAAGTACAATCTTGAGACAAAAGTGGAAATGTTGAGAAAAAAGTCGAAATGTCGAGAAAAACGTCAAAAGTTCGAGAAAAAAGAGCCGCGGGTTGCTAGAAGGTGGCTTGCGCATTTTTCAAGCCCTGTTTTGTGCGCAAGCAAGCTTTATAAATGAGGCCCCTGTACCGGTCCAGGACCAGGAAACGGGCAGGTCGAATCTCTGCTGACCCCTCACACCCGGGACACAGTCTGTTCCAACTCCTCCCCTCTGGACAGCGCTACAGAGCTCTGTGCGCCAGAACCTCCAGACACAGGGACAGTTTCTTCCCCTAAGCGGTTGCTCTGATGAACTCTCACAAATAACAGTCTCAGTGAAACCGACCAATAACGTGCAATAACAATAATAGCAGTTACATGCTGTAACAAGCACCTTCCGGCAATAATCATGTCGGCCTCACTCGGCTGCACCTCTCACTTTTTTGTATTTTTTGTATAATTTGTTTTGTATAATTGTATATATGTTATTTTATTCAGAGCCGTCATGTTTCTCTACCTCATACTGCTGCACCTTAGTTCTTTAATTGTATATATGTCAATAAGTGCCACATTTGTTTATTTACTGTTTGATATTCTGAATCTAAAGAGCGAAATAACCGGAGTCAAATTCCTTGTTGGACAATGTTGGAACCTGGAAACCAATAAAGACGATTCTGATTCTGATTCTGATGTTGGAAGAATGACAACATCTGGTCTTGGAGTAGACAGATGGAGAGCAAAGCTCAGGCAGTGGACCTCTTTCCCTGCCTTTTCTTCATGATCCCTTTCTTTTCTTTATGATTCATTTTAACAAACCATTTAAAGGGGACATATTATGAAAAACAGGTTTTTTCTTGTTTTAACATATATAAAGTGGTCTCCCCTCACCCTGCCAGCACAGGGGAGACAAAATACCATGAAATTCTGCAAGGTCTGTGACCCCCGCCTTACAGAATCCCCCAGTGTCACGTGATTTTTTTTGAGCCGATTAGAATCTGCGCCTATGGTGACGTCACCCGAGGCGCAGAGGTTCGGCCTCCGCTGCTGAAACCACGCCCACAACCAGCTCTCTACGCCGGCTGGAGCGTCCCCCATTGTTTAGAAGCGGTGGCTGTTTCCACAGCGAGGGAGAGTAGAAATGAGATTTTGCATCGACATTTACCCTCATAAAAGGATCAGATCCCACAGTACGGACCCAGCAACTGCACACGAGTCAGCGGCAAGTTCCTTTTTTTTTAATGTTATTTATATTTGTATGATCTTTGCATGGGCTAAGTATTTAGCTTAGCTCCGGAGCCCCGGCGCCGCATACGGAGCTGCCGGTGCTGCTCACGGACCGGCCCGGCTCCAGTGTTCCCTAACGGAGCCACTCACTCGTTAGGTAAATTAGTAATACATTTTTTCTGTCTGGTTTCAGATCTTCCAAGCACCTGAAGCTTCAACGACACCTTCAGAAAATGCACGGTCCTTCCTTGAGCCAGCAATAGTGCATACATGTTATTTATATACAACTCATACTTTATTTTTTTAACAATAAAGTTGCCATTTGTGAAAATTCAGTGTTGTGATTTATTCACAGTTAACACGATTCATCTGTCTTGTAACATAAATGATGAAAAATCTTCCTGTGTGAAGACGAGGTGACTAAAGGCTGATTCATGGTTCCGCGTTACACCAACGCAGAGCCTACGGCGTAGGGTACGCGTCGATTTAACGCAGAACCGTAAATCAGGCTTTAAGATCCGTTTAAACCGTGTAACTGAATGAGAGCGTCCGACTATCACGTCGAGCTGCGTGATATCGGACACTCTCTGTCCACACTGAAACCGTTAAACTCTCTCTGTCCACACTGAAACCATTAAACTCTCTCTGTCCACACTGAAACTGTTAAACTCTCTCTGTCCACACTGAAACTGTTAAACTCTCTCTGTCCACACTGAAACCGTTAAACTCTCTCTGTCCACACTGAAACCGTTAAACTCTCTCTGTCCACACTGAAACCGTTAAACTCTCTCTGTCCACACTGAAACTGTTAAACTCTCTCTGTCCACACTGAAACCGTTAAACTCGCGGCCAGTTAGGACAGTTTAATACAAAACAAATAAAGCCATGGAATTGATTTTGTCACAGAAGCTTCTCGCATGGGACACATTTTGTGTACGACGCAGCCGGCTGCTCTGGCCGGAGCGAGGCTTATTCTCCTCCCCTCCTACATGTCATTCAAGCAGCCAATCAGCGCAGAGCCTCATTATCATAGCCCCGCCCTGAAAATGAAGCACAGAAAAAGGCTTTAGAAGCGGAAAAAATAAAAACATGGCCCAGAGACTGAATTTCTGATTTATGTAGAAAAAACAAGCTTTAGATTGTTTTTAAGACATTCAAGGCCTGTTTAAAATATACATTAAATGCCATAATATGTCCCCTTTAAATCTAACCTTAGCTGCAATCAGGGAAAGAAAAATCTCTGTTTTGGTTCGTCTTCCCTTCCTGTGTCACTCAAGGCTCCTGTGGGCCAGAAAGCCGTGAGCCACCCTGAGTGTTTGGGGCTCAAAGGAGTGTGGATGAACTTTAATGCCTTCTGTCGCCGTCCAAGCAGCCCCTGATGTGACTGGACAGGAGTTGCTGGGGGAGGATTCAGGGAAAGAGCAGGCGACGGGCGAACGGTGACAGGAGCGGTGAGAGCAGACACAAGGCCTGACTGCCGGATCAGCACTCGGGCCTGAGGAGAAATGGAGCACTTAACACGAGATTGCTCCAAAGAGCAATCACTGTTTTCCAAAGCTGAAGCCATTGTGGAGGAAAGAAAAGTTCAATTTGTCAAATGACCACTAGGGGCCGGCTCTACAAGCAGGGCAATTACCTTTAACACTTGACTTGTGAAGCTGAAGCTAAAGACCAGTACTCGAGTTGTAAAATAAAATCAGGGGGGATGGTGGATTTTATCATATGGGGACAGATAATTTGTGCTGATTACAAATAATATAATATATTACAAATAATAGCAGTGACCAAAACACCTGCAGAAATACTGCAGGAATGACATAGCAGCAGTTAAATGCAGCCTTCTGTAAGCTTTAAATATCCACTGGGCTTACATCAAATACATCAAAACACAACAATAAAAAACACTTTTCTGAACTTATCAATATGACTCTGTCCTTCACAGGATAAGTAAAATGGATCACTGCAAAAACTCAAAATCTTAACAAGAATATTTGTCTTATTTCTAGTTAAAATGTCTCATTTTGGTAAAAAAAAAAAATCTCATTACATTACAAAACTAGAACAGGGATCAGCAAACCGCAGCTCTGGAGCTGCATGCGGTTCTTTAGCGCCGCCGTAGTGGCTCCTGGAGCTTATTCAAAAATGTTTGACTTTTTTTTTTCTTCTTTTTTTTCTTCTTTTTTTCTCTTCTTTGTTTTTTTTCTTCTTTTTTTCTCTTCTTTGTTTTTTTTCTTCTTTTTTTCTTCTTTTTTTCCTTTTTGTCTTTTTTTCTTCCTTTTTCCTTTCCTTTTTAATCTCGACATATCAACTTTTTTCTCGAAATTTTGACTTTTTTCTGGACATTTCGACTTTTTTCTCAACATTTCGACTTTTCGACTTTTTTCTCAAGATTGTACTTCAACATTAATCATGACATTTCGACTTTTTTCTCGAAATTTTGACTTTTTTCTCAACATTTCGACTTTTTTCTTGACATTTCGACTTTTTTCTCAAGATTGTACTTCAACATTAATCGTGACATTTCGACTTTTTTCTCGAAATTTTGACTATTTCCTCGACATTTCGACTTTTTTCTCAACATTTCGACTTTTTTCTCAAAATTTCGACTTTTTTCTCGACATTTCGACTTTTTTCTCGAAGTGCATAATGAAAAAATAAATCTTCCCCCAGTTATAATTAATATAGAAACATGCAGCAGGTGTTTCCTTCATTCTAAGGCTGATACAAAACTTTAAATTTTTTGCGGCTCCAGACATATTTGTTTTTTGTGTTTTTGGTCCAATATGGCTCTTCCAACATTTTGGGTTGCCGACCGCTGGACTAAAACATGCAGGACAGGGACCAGGACCAGGGTTGAAGAATCCTGCTGTATAAAATCATGTTTTGTTCTAGTGGCTTCTCAACTTTCCTCAGGCTGTAAATCTCCAACAATGTCGTCCATTATCAGTGTTTCTACCTGTTAGAGATAAATCAACCCCCTGAAGGAGCAGCAGTGGGACTGGGGTCGTTTGGGGCTGTTGGGTCTTTTTTCTCTTTCCTGATCACTTTGTTTGATTGTCAAGGACTTGCAGATATTTTCTCCCACTGGACGGATGCTTTAACTCCACATGACGTTTACAATTTGAAGTTGACAAGGCAGATTTTAGGACTTGTTTTCTCAGTGCAGGTGGACATAATCTGCACAGAAAGGTTAGATTTCTACCGTCTGACTCTTTGGGAGATAATGTGTAAAATTCCCTCAGATAATGATAAGGATCATCATCTGACGGCTCGCTGACGCTGCGTCTGCAACGTCTCTCTCTTCACTGGTCATGCAAAGATGCACCGGGCTCGGGCCGCCGTTGCCATGGAGATGGTGCCCGTTGTTACGCTAGTGTGCACTGCATTGTGGGTAATGTAGTGTTCAATTCAATTCAATTAAATTTTATTCATATAGCGTCTAATACAACAAAAGTTGTCTCTAGGCGCTTTCCAGAGACCCAGAACACGTGTGAAGTCGTCGTCTCCTCGAGTATTTTAAATGTGTGTGCCACCCGCTGGTGAAATGTATTGGACCTAAACAGTGAAGCTGAAACTCACATAATCTGAACAGTTCAAATTCCAGTTTGTGATCTGCAGAATGAACAAGTTCACGTTCAAGTTCTTTATTAGGGCACGAGCACTAACAGTGCGAAGGCCCTATTGTATCTGTAGGAATTTTTATTTTTCTCGCCCCACAATACGGTTTGACGTACATGCACGAAAATCGGTACACACTTGTATCATGTCACAACTTAAAGAAAAGTCTCCTGGCGCCATGGCCGAAACCCAACAGGAAGTCGGCCATTTTGATTAATCGTGTAATTTTGGCAATTTATGCCATTTGTTCGGCCGTTAATACGTCCCGAACCGTAACGTGCACCAAGGTGTGTTATACGTCAAAAATTGCGTCTCCATCCTGCGACGATGCGCATTACTTTTCTCAGTCAAAAGCGTTACCGTGGCGACGCTAGACGCCAAAAAGCGTGCCCACCCTTCATCTGATTAGTCCATATGTAATAGTTCCTACTTTCTGCCATAACTTTTGAATGTATTGACATAAAGACTCATGGGTGGTGGCATTGGACTCCGTATTGAGTACTTGACCTTCATTGGCCTGAATTAGCCCCGCCCCTTCTTCTGATTGGTCCATATTTGATAGTTCCTATTTTCTGCAATAACTTTTGAATTGTTTGATATAGAGAGTTGTGGGTGTTTCATCCGCTAAATGTCCAGGCCTGAAGAATCTACATCAAGTCATACAAGATTCCACTGCAGCCTGAACGTGCACAAGGGTGGAGGACCGTTCATCGCTGCTTGCAGCTTTAATTTGCAAATATGTTGCGTTCAGTTCAACATTCTCACAGAAATGAACGTGTTCAATGAACGCGTTCATTTGAACACGTTCATGCACAACACTGCTTTTTTGCATGTATAATGGTAGAAAGAAGAAGATATGGTGAGATGACTTTAAAGAATGAGACTACTGTGTGGATTGTGACAGGATCTCAAAGCTTTAGGGTAAACTTGTAATCTCACGGATGCAGTTGAGGAGGCAGCGCTTGGAAATGTTCCGGGCGAGGGCCGAGGACGGAGCAAAAACTGTTGAGAAACTGCTGCAAAATTGGACCATGGAAACTCCCTGCACCCTCTGGGACTCAAGCTTAAGAGTGACTAATTATTTTTACTTAAAAGATAATGCAGCCTCTTGCACTCTCAACTGTAACAGCAGATTGCTGTGGAGGACTCTCAGTGGGCTGGAACACCGTGGAGGTGGAGGTGACCCGGCCGGGTCAGCCTGCAGGAGTCACCCCTGCCCTCCGGCTGAGCCGTTCCCCCCCAGACGGTTCCAGGCCCAACCTTGACGGGCGTAGGGGTCACCCTTCCTGCAGGTAGCCCGACTGCAAATGAGGTCCTTTGGATCTCAGGAACAGCTTAGTCCTCGTTTTAGCTCCAGCAGTCCTAATTTCAGACGCCGTTCTGGTAGCAACAGCTGAATTAAGGAGAGAATCACAGAATCACCCAGAATGAACAGAAGGTAAAACATCACATGGCCCATTTTCCAGCGGGGTTTCTTTATATTTGCAGCGTTTCTTTTATTTGCAGTGGCGTTTGTTTTTATTTGCAGCGTTTATTTTATTTGCAAACCGTTTATTTTATTTGCAGCGGCGTTTCTTTTTATTTGCAGCGTTACTTTTATTTTCAGCAATGGCGGGTCTCGGCCACCGTATGTATTAGACTGTATAAAGCTACTTTCACATAGAGGGCGCACAGCGGCAGCCGCCGCCAGCTTTCCCATTCATTGTGCGGCGGCATAGGGCGCAAGTGGACGCACACCGCCGGGTCGCCTCCGCAGCAAGGCGCAAAGCGGCTTTCACCTAGAACACGGTTTGCGCCGCGCACACCGCCGGGGTGGGCGCAGACTCGGCGCAGAGCCGGCGCAGAGAAGGGAGCAGAGCAGGGCGCGCCTGTGCGCATCGCGTTCATATTTGTTGCAACTTGCTTGGCGACTGAAAAAAAGTTGATAATATTGATATTGAATATTGATAAATGATTCTGATCCTGATTTGAGGCATGGAAATGCTATATTTTATTTCAAATTAACATTTTATTGTTAAAAGAGCAAAAGAATATCACATTTCTACCACTTTTAAACACACCAGGTATGTCCAAATTATGGGAGATTTCTCTCCACTTTTGTCCCTTTTTATTGATGTCCCGATGGGCCTGCAGTCTCATCCCACAGCTCCTCACACAGACTCACAGCCAAGATCATTCTTTCTTCCATCTTGATCATCCCTGATCTACAAGCTGCAACTTTTCTTTTCTCCCTCCAGCACCTTCTCTCCTATTGGACACCGCCGAGATGCCATCACAGGGTGCACGGTGAAATTAAGAAATGTTCAATTCGCAGCGGCAGCTTGGGCCATCTTGCGTCGTCTTGCGCTGTCGGGCAACCCAGCGGCAACCCGGCGGCGTGCGCCCTGTTGCGTGCCGCCGACCTCGGTGCAAAGCCCTGCGCCCTTGCGCAGCGGCAGCACATACACAATGAATGGGAAAATGGCGCCAGACCGGAAAAACTTTTTTTCGGTCGCCAAGCAACTTGCAAC
The DNA here is from genome assembly GCF_033807715.1 of Cololabis saira. NCBI lineage: Eukaryota > Metazoa > Chordata > Actinopteri > Beloniformes > Belonidae > Cololabis > Cololabis saira. The sequence continues at coordinate 18,006,895 of NC_084603.1, forward strand.
GAATATGCGCGCTGCTCTGCGCCGAGTCTGCGCCCACTCGCCGCCGACTCTGCTCCACCTGCGCCCACTCTGCACCGAGTTTGCGCCACCCCGGCGGTGTTGCCGCGTTCTATGTGAAAGTAGATTTAGTCCATAAATGTTACTAAATGTAAAAATGCCCTACAATTGTGAATCTTTACAGCTCAAAAACACAGTAAATTGTCCTGGTTCCAACCGTACTACAGTAGGAGTTACTGCAGAAACATGAGCCTTCACATGCACACAGACTGCCTTTGCCTTTGCCCTCTTTATACGGTAAGCATCAAATCTGGAGTGAGTAACTAGTTTTAGACGGTGGCTGTTAAAAGTGGAATCTGCACCAGTGACTCCATCGACGTCCTGTCTCCTGTGGAACAGCAGGAAGTCAATAACTAGAGCGCTGGACGAACACGCGCATATATTTACAACTTAAACAGAGAGCACTGCAATCTGATGCTCTGATCTCACCCTAGTTTAATTTATCTTTTTCATATCTCAAAATGTAATTTTAGTCCCAGTGTCTCAGAGGATTAATCAGAGGCTTTTATGATTGGGCTGATAATAAGCAGACATGTCTCCTTCTCCTCCCTTTGACCTGAATGCAGCAGCAGCCATTCCTCCCTCTTTAGTGCCACTGCCATGGGAGCAGATCAAACACAAGCCCTCTGCACCCGAGGCCATGAAAAATACACCAGCAAACAAATGAATAAGCGATCACAAAGAGGGGGGGGGGGCTGTAAAATACTGTAAGTTTGGAAAAAACCCATTTATCTATGCAACTCTCATGTTTTTCCGAGGCGTTTGTGTTCGTGACGATGCTCCGTGGATATTCTGGGAAACATGTTGCGTTCCTGATCTCATTACATCCGTGTTCATTGTTCATTTTTCTGACTGAACGAGATGTAAAAAGCCTGGAGTGGGCGGACTTTTTTGTAAAGCACTTTGTGTTTGGATGTACAGTGCGCATCCTTCTCTCTCCAGGCTCGCTGCAGCCGAGCCAACGGTACGAGACTGAACACAATCATTGTTGCTGGGTGATGATGCACTTGCAAGGAAGTTTATTTTTTATATCCAGCAACAGAAGCAAAGTGGTATTTTGAAAACATTGTCACGGTGATGAGACGGAAGAGTATTAGGGCCATGCAGGAGGAAAAATATTTGAGAAGGGCCGATTATTTTTTATTGTGCACTTCGAGAAAAAAGCCGAAATGTCGAGAAAAAAGTGGACATTTCTAGAATAATGTTGAAATACAATTTCGAGAAAAAAGTTGAAATGTCGAGATTAATATTGAAATTCAATTTCAAGAATAAAGTCGAAATTTCATGAATAGTCTTTTTTCGCCTTTTTTCTCAACATTTCAACTTTATTCACGAAATTTCGACGTTTTTCTCAAAATTGTACTTCAACATTAATCTCTAAATTTCGACTTTTTTTTCGACATTTCAACTTTTTTCTCGACATTTCGACTTTTTTCTCGACATTTCGATTTTTTTCTCGAAGATCATAATGAAAAAAAAATCTTCCTCCTAAAATATAATTTTTTGTCGACATTTCAACTTTTTTCGTAACATTTCGACTTTTTTCTCAACATTTTGACTTTTTTCTCGAAATTGTACTTCAACATTAATCTCAAAATTTCAACTTTTTTTTTTTCGACATTTCAACTTTTTTCTCAACATTTCGACTTTTTTCTCGAAATTGTACTTCAAAATTAATCTTGAAATTTCAACTTTTTTTTCGACATTTCAACTTTTTCCTCAACATTTCACAAGTGCATAATGAAAAAAAAATCTCCCTCCTCTAAAATATTATTTTTATTTTTCTCCTGCCTGGCCCTAATACTCTTCCGTAGAGCAGAGAGAGACGTCCTCGTTTTCCTATTAAATAAGCCCACAGATCATATTAAAATTGGCAATACTCTAAACTCTAAAGGTTTCTAAACAAACCTTCACGGGTTAATTGAGGAAAAATGGCCTCCTGCTCTCCGCCGCGCTGGAGTCCTCGTCGCGCTGGAGCCCTCGCGCCGCCCCCGCCGCTGACCCGTGCTGATTGAGGCTCACGTGCCCTCGCCGAGCCACGCCAATCAACTCAAACGTGCATTAAGTTCTGCTGCTCGTGTTGACTCGGAGTTCATTAATTCCCGTCAAGGACACCTCCATAATAGACTTGTGTTGCAACAAATATGGTGGCTGTTAGTTGCCAACGGCTTAGCGAGCAGAGTGTTCCTTGTGCTTTGATTTGATGCTAAGTGCTTCATCAATCACAATCCCAGACAGATCATTAGAGGCTTCTAGGATGACAAGTCCGGCTAAAGCATCTACAGCGGTTTGATTGGGACCACCCCCCAAACCCCTAATTACACCCAAGGTTGGCAGTTATCACAGACGTGCAGTGATAAGTGAAAGTGACTCACTCAATAGCAGCCATTAGCTAAAGAGGCGGAGTGTCGGGGTCTTAAGGAACTTACTTTACACAATTTTGATCCCAAGCACGTTTTTCTTTTTTTTTTCTTTTTTTTTTTTTTATTAATGAGACAAGATAATTCTCAAAACTACAGGGTTCCTGTCCTGAGTTAGGGCCAGTTCCAATCCCCCCCCTAGTCCTACTTTTCAGCCCTACCCCTAAATCATCATTTGCAGACTGAATCAAACAAAAAAACATGGCGGACATTTCAAATTTTTTGTGAATAAAAATCAATATTTTGAGTTAGTTTCTGCATAAAAATGCATTTTGATTACATTTCTAGCGAGAAATATATATTTTACTTTCATAATATTCACTCAGTGAATAGTACATAATCACTCGCTTGCCCGTTGTTGCGAAGTCTTTTCAGATCTCGCCAGAATAAAGGCTGATTTATGGTTCCGCGTTACACCAACGCGTAACCTACACTGTAGGCTCTGCGTCGATTTAACGCGGAACCATAAATCAGCTCCCGACCCGGCGGCTCTTCTCATCCCCGAAAACATCGGATCAAATTTCTTAACAGGCGTTATTTGGATAAACTGAGCCCAGGTTGGGGATCTTAACGGTTACTTTTACGCCTGAAAAAATATTAAAACTTAATAAAGTGGCATATTAACGGCGCTACAACGGAAATTAAAACAGCTTTTATCTCTGGGCTTCCTGATATGGTGTGACGTTTGTGCAAACGTAACTACACAGTCGCTTACGTACCCGAACGTAAACCACGCAGTGACGTAGCAAGTGGTTCCCAATCCCTAGGGAAGATTACAAGGACCCTACGCCTGTGGCTTAATTTTTAGGGCTGGTGGTAGTGAGTGAGGGCTAGTTGTAGAAAGTAGAGTGAACATTGGGATTGGCCCTAACTGAATATTATTGCAAGGGACCTCCTGCACAACGTTGCTGTTCAGGGTGACGTCAGCCGGGACTCACGCGAGTCACATCTGAGTTTCCCAAGGTCAAACCTCTCAGCTCATGCCATTCTACATTCCATGTGGAGATTTTCTCCCAGGAACACTTGCAAAAACATCTAGTAAGACCGCTGGGTCGAAAGTTTACACTTCCCTTTATTCAGCTTTGTTAAGTTTCACGGGTAATAATTTTTTGCATATGGTAAATAAAGGGGAATTACAGTTAGTATCAGCCGTGAAAGCATTGAACTATGAGCAGATTTACTGCAGATCACAGCCCAGTTCAAACCAAAATGCCACAATAGTTTTGTTGCTTTTATCATTTTATCATCCAGCATTTTTTTAACATACAATATGAAGACTGAGTCTTTCTGAACTCCAAGAAAGGTGGATTTTTATGCAAAGATTTAAACTTCAGGGGATACACAGATGGAAACATTAACATTAACGCACATCTTGTGAAAAGGGTAGGCATCATAAGCTTAGGCTTCAGTCTACACCTTTTGGTCCTTGGTTTTTAGTTAAAATTGTATATATACAATTTTCTGGCATATTTTTCTACTTATTTTAAGTGAAAATCTACTTGAAACAGGTGAAAAATTACAAAAAAAAGACAAATATTCTTAAGATTTTGGGTTTTTGCAATGTATAATGGATTCAGAAAAGAGATCGGATTTTAAGCTACCTAGTTTGTGACTCAAAATCAAGAATATTTGTCTCATTTCTAGTTAAAATGTCTAATTTTTAGTCCAAAAAATCTTATTAAACTTAAAACAAGACTCATCACTGGAAAAAACAACAATTTTCACATGTTTCAAGTAGATTTTCACTTAAAATAAGTAGAAAAATGTTTTTGCTTGTAATGAAAAGATACATCTTGTTCTACTGGCAGATTCTTCTACTTATTTCAAGTGAAAATTTACTTGAAACAGGTGAAAATTGTTGTTTTTTCCAGTCTTGTTTTAAGTATAATAAGATTTTTTCAACTAAAAATTAGACATTTTAACTAGAAATAAGACAAATATATTTGAGTGTAAGATTTTGGGTTTTTGCAGTGTACTACTGTTCCAAACCCCTCACCCTTGTGTGCACTGACCGAAGGGAAACCTAGAAATGCATTTTTACACATTTTCTGTCCCTGAGGAGTTTACGCTGAGGCTCAAGTGCCCCCTGGTGAGCAGAGAGGAGTAAAGACCCTGAACAAGACGAAGGCCGATTGAATTTAACTTTAAAAAAAGGCAAATTTTGTCAACAAGCATATTGTTTTCCAACGTTAATTATAATCCAAAGTCCCGTGTGGGCCGTGCACTACTGTATACGGCTCATATAGATATTCAGCATGTTTGTAGATTGCCCTGCAGCTTAATCTGCTCTGCTCTGGATATGGATCCAGTGGAGCATCAGTGGCTGATTCCTCCGGAGGGGAACCGTGCTTATTCCAGCAGACACAGCAGGGGGATCACAGGAATATCGGTTTTCCCAGAGGAGCTGTAGCTTTGGCTGCAGTTTAAAGTCTAATCAATGAAAGAAACATGACCCGGGTCTATTTATTGTGTGGAGGCCGACGAGCTGTTTCTGGGAAAAACTGCATGCCTGTGTGAAAGTCAGGAAAGGGATCATATCTAAAAAAAGAGAGTACAGACAGACTATGATTTGTAAAAATACTTGAAAAAATGATGTTATCCATATATTATTTAACACTTGTGCTGTCTTTGGGTCAAGGAAGGAGGAAGGGAAGAAGGGAGGAAAGGAAGAAGGAAGGAAAGAAGGAAGGAAGGAAAGAAGGAAGGAAGGGAGAAAAGAAGGAAAGAAGGGAGGAAAGAAAGAAGGAAGGGAAGAAAGGAAGGAAGGAAAGAAGGAAGGAAGGAAGGAAGGAAGGAAGGGAAAAAAGGAAGGAAGGGAAAAAGGAAGGAAGGGAGGAAGAAAGAAGGAAGGAAAAAAGAAAAGAAGAAAGGAAGGGAGAAAAGAAGGAAGGAAGGAAGGAAGGAAGGAAGGGAGGGAGGAAGGGAGGAAAGAAGGAAGGAAGAAAAAAAGGAAGGGAGAAAAGAAGGAAGGAAGGAAGCAAGGAAGGGAGGGATAAAAGAAGGAAGGAAAGAAGGGAGGAAAGAAGGAAGGAAGGAAAGAAGGAAAGAAGGGAGAAAAGGAGGAAGGAAGGGAGAAAGGGAGGAAGGAAGGAAGGAAGGAAGGAAGGAAGGGAAAAAAGGAAGGAAGGGAAAAAGGAAGGAAGGGAGGAAGAAAGAAGGAAGGAAAAAAGAAAAGAAGAAAGGAAGGGAGAAAAGAAGGAAGCAAGGAAGGAAGGAAGGAAGGAAGGAAGGAAGGAAGGAAGGAAGGGAGGGAGGAAGGGAGGAAAGAAGGAAGGAAGAAAAAAAGGAAGGGAGAAAAGAAGGAAGGAAGGAAGGAAGGAAGGAAAGAAGGAAAGAAGGGAGAAAAGGAGGAAGGAAGGGAGAAAGGAAGGAAGGAAGGAAGGAAGGAAGGAAGGAAGGAAGGAAGGAAGGAAGGAAGGAAGGAAGGAAGGAAAGAAGGAAGGAAGGAAGGGAGAAAAGGAGGAAGGAAGGGAGGAAAGAAGGAAGGAATGGAGAAAAGGAGGAAGGAAGGGAGAAAAGAAGGAAGGAAGGAAGGAAGGAAGGAAGGAAGGAAGGAAGGAAGGAAGGAAGGAAGGAAGGGAAAAAAGGAAAGAAGGAAGGGAGGAAAGAGGAAGGGAGAAACGAAGGAAGGAAGGGGAAAAAAAGAAGGAAAGAAGGGAAAAAAGAAGGAAGGAAGGAAAGAAGGAAGGAAGGGAAAAAAATAAGGAAAGAAGGAAGGAAGGGAGAAAAGAGGAAGAGAGAAGGAAGGAGAGAGCCGGAGGAAAGAAGGACAGGAGACTTAGGTCATTTTGACCCAAAGACAGTACGAGGGCTAATGAGCTGTTTTTTTTTTTAACACCTGAACAAATCGTTGATAATTGCAGCAGCAACACAGAGCTGCAGCAGCTCGGTGGATTTGAGCTGCTGACGATGGAGATTTGACTCATTTCGCTTCAGGCAACGGCTACTGTACCTTCATGTCCAAAGCTGTTAGTGAGTCCTGGCTACCAAAGTGCTGCTCCCGGCTACCTATTTCCCTGCATTAATGTCCAACTTACAGCACAGAGAATCAAAGGCTTATTTTAATGGCCTTCCCTGCCCCATTCTCCCTAAACAACACAATTTAGATAGAGGGGGTGTAGCATCCTATAATGTAATCATTTCCTGAAAATGTAATAACGCCTGAAAATGTAATAAAATTTGCACTTAACTCAATCGAAAATGTTATAAAATCCAATAATGTAATAACTTCACCAATAATGGAATGAAATATCCTGACTGATATTGTAATAACATTTTTACCGGATAATGTAATACCTTATTACATTATTGGGAATTTATTACATTTTTAGGTGTTTTTTTTTCAGGATTCAGGACAGTCAGGATATTTTATTACAATATTGGTGAAGTTATTACATTATTGGATTTTATTACATTTAAGTGTAATGTTAAGTTAAGTGCAAATGTTATTACATTTTCAGGCGTTATTAAATTTTCAGGAAATTATTACATTATAGGGCTACTACAGGGCTCTAGCGGTTGGAGCGCCAGAACGAAACCGAGATAGAAACATGCTACTTTTGTTGTACATTTCAAAACAGAACAATTTATTATCAAGAACAAGAATATCAAACAATAGAGATGGGGGGGAGAAAAAGTTTCATTAACAGATTCGTTATCTTGTTTTCACTGCAAATTTACAACAGAAATGTTTCCAGCACAGAAAAATGACATAAGCTTGGAGGGTCAGGTTATTCTCGAGCTTCTGGTCACAGTTCCTCGTGTTTCTTTGCCTCACTGTGCAAATGACGGACTGTTCCACTGAAACCAGAGACGGCAACAGTGCAGCGTATAAGAGGCTATTCCGATGACTTTTCTACGGTGGCCGGCAAGGGCCAAACGCACTGCAACGGCCTAATGTGTCTCAGTTAAGGAAAACGGCTTCAGGTACAGAAACGATTCAAATTCACAAACTCAAAACGAGGTACAAAAAGAGGAACGTGGTGCAAATGAAAAAACGTGCTGCAAAAAACAAAGACAAATGCAGCATCATCAAACGCTGCAAATAGAGAAACGATGCAAAGCACAAAACGATATAAAACAAGAAACCATCTTCAAAAGAAAAACGCTTCATAACCGGTCACTACAACCGGAAGTGCTCCAAACCTGCAGGGGGCGCTGCTGACTGAACCACAGTGTTTACATCCATTATGAAACAAAACGTTTCTTTATTATATTTTACACCAGACGATACAATGTACAGCGTTGTACAGTGATATAAACATCGTATATAAATATACTGTATTTTCTGGACTATAAGCCGCCACTTTTTTCATAGGTTTTCAACCATGCAGCTTATACAAAGGTGCGGCTATTCTGTGGATTTTTCTTCCACCGCTCGGGGCGCTCTAACCGGGATTAGAATCAAAACCAAGACAAAATAAATGCAAAAAAGAATATGCTACTTCTTCTTTAGCAGATAGAAGTAGGCAGAAGCAGATTTCAAACAGATAAATAGATAAATAAATACAGTTTATTTTCTCTTGGTTCTGTCCCGTTTTAATCAGCAAAGTTGCTGCCGTGTTAAAAGACACTGTTAGGAAAGGATCTATTTAGGTACAAACATATAAATATCTAATCTAACAACATAAATATCTGCGGCTTACTTATCTTTTTTTTAAATAAAGCGGGTGTGGCTTGTATATCTTTTTTTTATTCTTTTTTTGAAAAATAGAGCGGATGCGGCTTATATGCAGGTGCGGCTTATAGTCCAGAAAATACGGTAGTCAGATAAAAATCACATCCCTACATCCAGTGCGTCTGTCCATTGAGCTGTTACTCAGAGAGCGCCCCCTGCAGGTTTGGAGCACTTCCGGTTGTAGTGACCGGTTATGAAGCGTTTTTCTTTTGAAGATGGTTTCTTGTTTTATATCCTTGTGCTTTGCATCGTTTCTCTATTTGCAGCGTTTGATGATGCTGCATTTGTCTTTGTTTTTTGCAGCACGTTTTTTCATTTGCACCACGTTCCTCTTTTTGTACCTCGTTTTGAGTTTGTGAATTTGAATCGTTTCTGTACTTGAAGCCGTTTTCCTTAACTGAGACGCATTAGGCCGTCACAGTGCGTTTGGCCCTCGTCGGCCACCGTACTTTTCACGTGTGTGCTTTCAAAGTGCACAAAGTGCTTTTCCAGCCTGTTTTTTTTGTCAGCATTACAGACAAGACGGTGGCTCATTGGAGTCCCACTTGTGCGGTTTTCGGGTTCCTTATTGCCAGTTAAAGGTGCGCTTCACCAGCCTGAAGAAGGTTCGGTTGTGCTCGCGCAGGTAGGAGCGCAGCGTCTGCAGAACGGTGCCGTTGACGGTCGGGTGAGGGCGTCCCTTCGACTCGTGCAGGCAGCGCTCGCGCCCGTCGCTCCGGATGCAGTAAAACCCCTTGGTCTGGTTGAAGTAGAAATTGGAGGACACTATCCTGGGAGTCAAGTTCAGGAAGCGCTCCACCTTCTGGAGCTCCGGCAGGGGGTCGTGGATCAGGGCGTCCCCGTCCACGATGTGTATCTGCTCCAGCGGGAAGTGGTGGAGCCAGTTACGCATGTGGACGTCGTACAGGCTCCGCTGGATGGCTTTGTAGCGCATGTTCAGGGCGCCGTTGCGCACCAGCAGGTTCTCGATGGCCTGGACGGGCTTGTGGTTCTCCAGGCGGTTGAAGTAGACCTGGGTGTAGTCGGAGATCACCCGCTCGGCCGGGTCTCGCAGGATCAGCAGCAATTTTACCGACGAGTTCATGGCGCAGATGCGTTCCGGCGCCAGAGCGGAGGTGAAGTAACCGGGCGTTTTCTCTATGGTGATCTGGCCGGGGTAAGAGAAGGGCATCAGGTCCCGGTACCACTCCAAACCCTTGGCGTAGTTCTCGTCCCAGTCGAAGAAGTGCACCTGGGAGAAGTGGGAGAAACATATTGAGAATGTTGTCAAGAAAATGGGTAAAGGCACAGGGGTCGGCAACCCAAAATGTTGAAAGAGCCATATTGGACCAAAAACACAAAAAACAAATATGTCTGGAGCCGCAAAAAATTTAGTCTAGTATAAGCCTTAGAATGAAGGCAAATGACGAAAGTCGAAAAAGTTGAAATGTTGAGAAAAAAGTCAAAATTTTGAGAAAAAAGTTGAAATGTCGAGAAAAAAGTTGAAATGTTGAGAAAAAAGTCAAAATTTTGAGAAAAAAGTTGAAATGTCGAGAAAAAAGTTGAAATGTCGAGAAAAAAGTAAAAATTTCGAGAAAAAAAGTCGAAATGTCGAGATTAATGTTGAAGTACAATCTTGAGAAAAAAGTCGGATTGTCGAGAAAAAAGTCAAAATTTCGAGGAAAAAAGTCGAAATGTCGAGATTAAAAAGGAAAGGAAAAAAAAAGAAAAAAAGAAGGACGAAAAAAATGAAAAAAGAAAAAAAGAAGAAAAAAAGAAAAAAAAAGGTCAAACATTTTTGAAAAAGCTCCAGGAGCCACCAGGGCAGCGCTAAAGAGCTGCATGCGGCTCTAGAGCCGCGGGTTGCCGCCCCCTGGTGTAGCATGTATCAGAAGATGTTCTGGTTTTCTCACCTTGATTACTGCTCACCAATTTGGTCGGGTGCAGCCAAAAAATACCTCTCTAAGCTTCAATTTGCTCTGAATAAAAGCTGCAAGGCTCGCATTGTGCTGTCCATCAGGGGTGAGACAGAGTACTGAAAGTTTGCATGCCAGTCTCTCATGGCTCAGAGTCCAGGAGAGGTTGGCTTGTAACTTAATGGTTTATTTCAGAAACATCTTCTACAGTAAACAACCAAACCATCTGTATTCACAACTACATTATGTAAGAGATCACCACAGTTACAATACCAGGCTACTAGAGGTTCTCTAGTGAAACCAAAACCCAGAACAGATTCAGTCCAGAGGTCTATAATATATCGGGCTCTTTCCGTGTGGAATAAGTTGCCAATTACAATTATTGAAGCACCGACTAAGACAAGTTTTAAATGGATGGTTCAGTTCTTGCAAAGTTTGTTTTTATGTATAATAGATCTATTTTCATGAAATTACGGTATATATTTTATTTTGGCTACTATGGCTGTTATCATGAAAGAAACAGTTGTCATGTTCAGTTTTGAGGTAGAAAGAAGCTTCTGGCCAATTCCAATGTTTCAAATTAGATTTCTGGATCATAAATAATGACTGATTAGACACCAAGATCTTCCATATCAGACACTCACACAAATGATGGCTGCCATCTTTAAAAAATGGCGGCCATCTTGAATATTAAATGACAACTTTTCAATTATCCAAGAGACATCTACCAAGTACTATATGTGGTAAATATATCTAAAATATCATATTATGTCCCCAAGTCATATAAAAACAGTTGTTTCTGGCATCCATTTTGAAAAATGGCTGCCATGGGCGCCATGTTGAAAATTCACGATGGCTCCACGTCCAATTATTTTTGGAATGCCTGTGGCTATGTGTGTTTCAAATTTCATGCTTGTATCACAAACTGAACGATTCCTATACATTTTATATCTAAACAGCTGGACTAAAACAAATAAAGTAATAAACCTCGGTGGCGGCCGCCGCCACCTCCGGGTGGATGTCCAGCATCTCCAGCAGCGCCCTCGTGCCGCCTTTGCGTACGCCGATGATGATGCTCCGCGGGATCTGTTTGGCCGTTCCCGGGGGTGGAGATGAAGCCGCCGTGTCTCCGGACGCATTGACCGGCGCTGCAGGATCGAAGTGGATACCGGGGTCGAGTGGCAAACCGACGCTCGTCTGGACGAGCTCGGGTGGCGCAGCGTTGGTCTGGAGAACCAGCAGCAACGCAGATACCAGGAGACGAGCCATGGCAGTGGACGGAAGAGACGGGGAGAAGAGAGACGGGGGTTCAGCTGAGGACGAGATGGAGCTTTCTGGCCTCAATGGTAACAAGAGCAGAGAGAAATGGAGCTTTTGTCTGCCATTGAATTTGAACTGGAGGAGGAAAAATCATCAGCAGTCCATAGAACATCTGTGGAGAGGGACAAAGACAAGAAAAGAAGAAAAGGCTTTCATATTTCAGACATATAAAGCAGGACGAATGTCTGTATTATACTGAAATGGCACTTTCATCATTTCCCTGAAAAGCAATCAAAACATAAATGCGCTTCATGTCTGTTAGAAGTGTATCATTTCAAAAGGATAATCTCAATTCATCTGTCTTTTAGTCTCTTCTCATCTCTCCTTTTCCCCGTCTGCTTTTGCTTCTCAGTCCATTTCAATTGATGGTTTCATTTCTCTCGATGGAAAACACTTAGACATATTTTCTGATGAGCTGTCTGGCTAAGATATCCAGGTATGTCTGAAGGCCAGGAGTAAAAAAGAAAAAGAAAGACATTTCCACAGTTGGGTGATTGTGATTTCCTGTTCATGCACAGAGAAAATCAATAGCAAAGCAATAAAATTCAAGCAAGTAGAAAAGATAAAGAATTTGTGGTATTTAAACTGACTTTTAATACCAAAGAGACCTTGAAAACCTTGGAAAAATTCTAATTCCCCACCTTGGCTATTGGACTTATAATATATTTCTACCAGGCTCGGTAAATATTGTAGCATTGCTTCATTCTCTTCAGTTCAGGGCGTTCCTGTCAAATGGCTTTACTTCACAAAAGAAGAAACACCTCATAGAAAATGCCATCGTTGAAACAGCAGAACCTTTTTTTTTTGTTAAATGTCATGGAATCTTAAAAAAAAAGAAAGAAAAAGTGCACCGTCTCCTTCCCTCGGAAAAAGAGCGGAGAGATTTGCTTCTGCGGTCGAGCTAGTCACAACTACGGGGCATGTGCATGCAAACATTCAGCTCAGAAGCAAAGGTCACTGTGGGGTAATATAAACCTATAAACCACACACACACACACACACACACACACACACACACACACACACACACACACACACACACACACACACACACACACACACACACACACACACACACACACACACACACACACACACACACACACACTCTTGTATTTGCCCCTCAGGGGGCCCACCAGTTTTTTGCTCATTTATGGGGTCCACCCCTCCCAATGTCGAGAAAAAAGTCAAAATCTTGAGAAAAAAGTCAAAATGTTGAGAAGAAAGTCGAAATTTTGAGAAAAAAGTTGAAATTTTGAGAAAAAAGTAAAAATGTTGAGAAATGTCAAGATTAAAAAGAAAAGGAAAAAGGAAAAAAAAAAAGAGAAAAAAAAGAAAAAATAAGGCCCGAACCGTAACGTGCACCCAGGTGTGTTATACATCAAAATGTGCGTCTCCAACAACGCGCATTACTTTTCTCAGTCAAAAACGTTACCGTGGCGACGCTAGACACCAAAAAGCGCACCCCCCCTTCATCTGATTGGTCCATATTTGATAGTTCCTACTTTCTGCCATAACTTTTGAATGGTTTGATATAAAGAGTCGTGGGTGGTGTCATCGGACATAGTTTTGAGTCCTTGACCTTAATTGGTGAAAATTGCACGCGAGAGGGCCCGTTCATCGCTGCTTGCAGCTTAAATTGACTTTATTCTCGTAATTTCCTTTTTTTTTGGTCTTAGTTTGGCCCTAATACTCCGTCATACCACACAGATTTCAGGAAACAAATTATTTTGATACCATTAAAACATTTGAAAAACTTCCTCCGAAGTAACTTTAGTACAGTTTTAATGAGATTTTTTTTTAGATGATATTCACTGAAATTAAAAGAGGGAATGGAAAAAAGAAACATGTATTTAAAAATAGTACTAGAAAAAATTAGGTCTTTGAATTTTTGATAGTGGGAGGAAAATGTGACAATAAATCATATTTTGTTTGATTACTGTCCTCTAAAAACCCATTCAAGTGAAAATCTACTTGAAACAGGTGAAAATTGATGTTTTTTCCAGTGATGAGTCTTTTTTTAAGTGTAATAAGATTTTTTTTAATAAAATGAGACATTTTAACTAAAAATAAGACAAATATTCTTGTTAAGATTTAGAGTTTTTGCAGTGATCCATGTTACTTATCCTGTGAAGGACAGAGTCATATTGATACATTCAGAAAAGTGTTTTTTATTGTTGTGTTTTGATGTATTTGATGTAAGTCCAGTGGATATTTAAAGCTTACAGAAGGCTGCATTTAACTGCTGCTATGTCATTCCTGCAGTATTTCTGCAGGTGTTTTGGTCACTGCTATTATTTGTAATATATTATATTATTTGTAATCAGCACAAATTATCTGTCCCCATATGATAAAATCCACCATCCCCCCTGATTTCTCTTTACAACTCGAGTACTGCGTATTATTACAAAACTTTACGATAACAATAGAAGAAAGTGAATTCGGATTTAAATATTAATAGTTGTTTTTCCACTTTTTCCACTTGCCTGAGTTTGGGGTAAAGACCACATGATGGGATTTGAAGTTGCAAACATGTCGCGGCGGCCTGGACTAAAAAAGCTGGCACAGACGACCTCGCCACCTCGCAGCCGCTAAGAGCCAGACCTGTCAAAGGAAACCAGCGTGTAACAAAGGCACGAGTGTGACAAATCAGCTGAAAGCTTTTAGAAAACGCTTGTCCTTGTGGCAGCTGTGACCTGCATGCAACAGAGAAAAACACCAAGTTCACCGCTGCAAGCTCGTGTCTCGGTAAGGAATCAGCTGTGATTGAAGCTTTCTACATTTTCAAAAAAAGAAACGTCTCCCCGAAGCTTCAAAGACGGTATTAAAGCAGACTTGAATTTGTCCCTTTTAATACCTTACACTGAAAGAAGATCACTAATCTGTGAAGAGTGCATAAAGTATTTCCGTTGAAATATGTGAAACTGTACAGAAGAGTATTAGGGCCAGGCAGGAGAAAAATAAAAATAATATTTTAGAGATGGAAGTTTTTTTTTATTGTGCATTTCGAGAAAAAAAGTCGAAATGTCGAGAAAAAAGTCAAAATGTTGAGAAAAAAGTTGAAATGTCAAGAATAAAGTTGAACAAAATGGTAAAAACACAGATATCAAAACCAACCCTATCAAGTATGCCATGTTTTAAACCCCAACCACAATTGCATGGCTTTACAAAATAATATATAGATGTGCAGAGAAGAAAAAAACAAAACAAAAGAAAAAAAACCCTACAGTACAATAATACAAAAAAACATTGGGGGCACAGATTGTAGCCTGACATATGAACAGGGCTAGGTATGGCAGTCCAAGACATTCTGAGATGGGGGAGTGAGGCCCTGTAGAGTTGCTTTAGGTGAAAAATGAATTCTCTGCTTGAGGAAATCTCCCTCCTTTAGTGCAACTCAGTCATAGAAATGTTCCCTCTAATGTGAAGAGCTCCAGTGCCGGTGTGCACAGCTCATTCCTGTGATGTCACTGCTGCCCTTTCTCTCACCCTTCAGAGTCTTTAACGATACGAAGGTGATGACACCCCCCCTGCTTGGTGGCTGGAGTGTGGGCTGCAGGAGAATGAGCAGGAAGGGCCGGTGTTGTGCAAAGAGGTGCTTATAAGCTGTGACAGCAGCTCCTGTCTGTCAGCGTTTCCTGCTACAGACCTGCCAGGTCCACCGCCTGCAGCCCGGCAGACGAAGAGCTGCCTGTCTCATCCAATCCCCCACCCATCCTCTCCTCTACAGCTCCACCTGGAAGGAGCCATTGGCCGTTTCCGAATTTGCATACTGCACTACTAGTATGTACTGATTTTGCCAAAATGTAGTAAGTAGTATGCTGTATGCGAACAGAAGGAAATCTGCAGTGTGCTAAAAATACCCAGATGTCTTACTGATTTGGAAAAAAATCCGCAGCATCAGACCAGTCTACCTCGCCTACTATATCCCAGAATGCAATGCGCCCTTGGCCGGATAGCGCATTTTTTTTTTTTTTTTTTTTTTTTTTTACAAGCTTTATTGAGAAAACACAAGTGCAATACAAAACAGCGGCGACCGGACAGCACAATTTTGTGAAGGCAGAAAGGACTAGTTGCACCGTGGAGAGGGAGAAGGAGGAATATAAATGTAAGTAACGTTAATATATAACTTTTTAAATTCAATTTAGTGTAAGGACAACGATTAAAAATTGTGACAAAGCTACGTTGCCCATTTGTAATGAATGTAAAACTTGGCATATTTGTCCTAATAACGTTAATACAAAGTGATAACGTAACGTTAAGTCAGCTAAAGTAACGTTACTGTTAACGATAGAAAGCTGTCAAGAAGAAAATATATAACTTAAAATCTATTTTTTGTTATTAGGGACAGAGCAGGACACCGACGTGCTGGCGATCCGCCGACGAAGCCTCTTCAGTGGGCAGAGAAATGCTTAACTTAACTAACATATTTCATTATATTTACTTAACATACATGCTTTAATTGTTCTTTTGAATGTAATGTTTGATTTGGATTCTTTGTTTTCTTTATTCAGATTGTTCCATAAACTGATTCCTTTCAGAGAAACACAACGTTCCATCAATTTAGTCCTGAATCTTGGTTTTTTTTAAATCTCTGTTCCTTTTAAGTTATACTTGCTTTCTCTTTTTTCAAATCTTTTCTGAATGTTGATCGGTAAGGATTTTTTATGAGCGTTAAACATAATTTGCAGAATACTATAGTCTACTAATTCATGAAATTTCAACAATTTTAACTGAAGGAATAATGGATTTGTTGGATCTCTATATCGTTTATAACTTTGGCTGTTTTCATATTATCAGGAAATATCCCTTTTGACACTGATTTATGGCGATCGAATCAAATTCAGGGTGGATGAGCTAACGTTACGAGATTCCATACAGACAATCGTCATGCAGGCCTTCCAGTTTTCCAGAACTGGAGCAGCAGTTCTGCCTTCTTGCCTGTGATGGGGTGAACTGTTCATGTTATCCTCACTTCCTGTCAGAAAAAGGTTCATATCTCAACTCATACTACCACTTGTTGATTATGCAGATATTGTTTATCAAAATAATCCAGATCCCCATCTTAAACCTCTGACTGTATTATTTAATTAATTATGTAGATTTGTGTTACGTTGTCCTTTCAGAACATCATTGTTTTATGTTTGATTCATTGAACTGGTTTCAACCCAAATCTAGACGGCAATTTCACTGTCTTCAGTTCCTTTTTAAATGTGTTTATTTTCACTGTCCTCCATATTTAAAAGAACTCATGATTCCATATAACTCTCCATACTCACTCAGACATATGAATTTTCCTTTTTTCTTTGTTGCTAGAATTTTAAAAGAGGTTGGGAAAAGATCATTTTATTTTAAAACTCCATCAGATTTGAATGGTCTTCCTCTCTTTTTGCGTTCTATTACCGCTTTTCATTGTTTTAAGTTGGCATTATATTCTCATCTTAAAACAAATTGCCTATGTTTTTAATTTATTTATGTATTTTTTTGTCCTTTTTTTCTATTTATTTATTTTCTTTTCTCTCTGTTATGTTATATTTATCTCATTGTTTCGGTTATTCAATTAGTCTACTTTGTAACTAGACTTATGGGGGTAGGGGTTGTGTGTGGGAGGGTGAGCAAGATGTCGAGAGCCGCGGGTTGCTGATCCCTGGTCTAAACTGTAATGTGATATATTGTAATGTTGTATGTTTTATGGGACCCCCTTGAAAATGAGATGTTACATCTCATGGGACTATCCTTTAATAAATTCTAAATTCTTATCCTACAATGCAAAAAGAAAGGGAAGCGAAGGTTTTCCAAAAACAGGCCATTACCCAAACAGTCACCACTGCACATCTACAGAAGCAATCCTGGATTTATATTCAGCAGCACATCCCAAAATTAAGTGTGTCTGACAGCAGGTATTGTGGAGGACAGCCTTGCTTTTTCTTCCTAATGGGAACACATTAGAGAGGTTAGCGCAGCCTCGTTATTGCTGCGATAAAACCAAAAGGTATCTTTGTTAGAGCAGTTCAAGTAAGGAGGCTTGATGCATTATTCATCGCTACTGTGCATTTTTCTGGCGAAGACACATATGTTAGAGGCATTTTTAATGCGATCTGAGGCAAAAACAAGCATAATCTCTTGTTTCTTTTGTGTTTCTCCATCTCGGCCTGGTCTTGGCAATCTCCGTTTCTGCTTCACGGCTTTATTAGATGGTTTCCTACAGGCCCGGTTCTACGAGGGTGCATAAGCATTGCACCCTCAGTTTATGTGTTTGCATGCTTAGTTGAAAAGACGAAAAGAAAACTGACAAATGCGCACGCGTTAAGCCTGATTTATGGTTCCGCGTTAAATCGACGGCGTAGGGGACGCGGGGACGCGCACTGTACACCGTAAGCTCTGCGTTGGTGCGACGCGGAACCATAAATCAGCCAGTGTCCGTCACTTATCTGCTTCCAGCAGTTTCCTGCACCAGCAAGACACTGCTCTCTGCTGCTCCGTTAACACAAAGTAACGATATTTGGAAGTGGTTCAAGCACAACCACACCAGCAAGTTTACAGGACTGTCTCAGAAAATTAGAATATTGTGATAAAGTCCTTTATTTTCTGTAATGCAATTAAAAAAACAAAAATGTCGTACATTCTGGATTCATCAATCAACTGAAATATTGCAAGCCTTTTATTAATTTAATATTGCTGATTATGGTTTACAGTTTAAGATTAAGATTCCCAGAAATTCAAATTTTTTGAGATAGGATATTTGAGTTTTCTTAAACTGTAAGCCATGATCAGCAATATTAAAATAATAAAAGGCTTGCAATATTTCAGTTGATTTGTAATGAATCCAGAATGTATGACATTTTTGCATTACAGAAAATAAAGGACTTTATCACAATATTCAAATTTTCTGAGACAGTCCTGTATATTTATGGTTATGTTTATTTTTGTTGCTATGTTTTATTTTCTGTTGCTAGATTGTCTGGTGGGTGAGGTAGCCCAGACTAAATGTAGCATTTTCTTTGTTCTGCAGCAATATTGCTGCAATAAAGCATTTAATAATAATAATGACTTGGATTTATATAGCGCCCTTCAAGGCACCCAGAGAGCTTTACAGAGACCATTATTCATTCATACACATCCTCACTGGTGGTGGTAGCTACGTTTTGTAGCCACAGCTGCCCTGGGGCAGACTGACGGAAGCGTGGCTGCCATATCACGCCAAACGGCCCCTCCGACCACCACCAACATTCAAACACATTCAAACACATTCACACTCATTTGAAATACACGTTAAATATTCTTGTTTTGCTAATTCCGCTTGAAATTATGGGAAAATGCATAATTTAGTGTTGAATAACGTGCCAGGCATGTGCACCCCCTCTGATCTGAGATGCACCGTAGTCATCATTTTCTAGAACCGGCCCTGGCCTCCTGTCAGACAGCCTGGTCCTTCCCCTCCCAAAAAATAAAAAAATAATAAAATCACACACACACACACACACACACACACACACACACACACACACACACACACACACACACACACACACACACACACACACACACACACACACTAACACACAGATACACACACATAGCCACACATATACATACACATAGCCACACAGATATACACACACATACACACACACACACACATATACAGTCAGACATATAAATATACACACGCACATACACACACACACACACACACACACACACACACACATATACATATACACACACGCACGCGCACACACACACACACACACACACACACACAGTTACTCAGACATATATATACACGCACACACACACACACACACACACAGTAACTCAGACATATAAATATACACACGCACATACACACACATAGCCACACATACATATATAAACACACACACACACACACAGCCACACAGACATATACACACACACACACACACACACACACATACAGTCTGACATATAAATATACACACACACATACACACACAGCCACATATACATATACACGCACGCATGCATGCGCACACACACACATACACACACACACATACAGTCAGACATATAAATATACACACGCACATACACACACACACACACACACACACATATACATATACACGCACACACGCACATACACACACACACACACACACACACACACAGTTACTCAGACATATATATACACGCACACACACACACACACACACAGTAACTCAGACATATAGATATACACACGCACATACACACACATAGCCACACATACATATATAAACACACACACACACACACTAACACACACACACACACACACACACATACAGTCAGACATATAAATATACACACACACATACACACACACACAGCCACATATACATATACACGCACGCATGCACGCGCACACACACACACACACACACACACACACAGTCACTCAGACATATAAATATACACACGCACATACGCACACATAGCCACACATACATATATAAACACAGCCACACACACACACACACACACACACACACACACACACACACACACACACACACACACACACACACACACACACACACACACACACACACACACACACACACCTTCAGTGTGCATTTTCCCCATTGCTTCCACTTCTTTTCCTCAGCCACTCAAAAACATGTACAATGTTTCTCCCACCCACACACATCCAACTGCAGCTCGAAACCTGACTCCCACAAACATGACTGATGCTAAATTATGGATGAATTGTGGTTCACCATGGGATTCCTGGCTCGCTTTAATTATTTCTGTTACAACTTAAAGCCCGAGCTACACGCCGAGGACCGATATTATCTTTTTCTTCCCCTCTTAACTTCAGAGATCCGATGATATGTGTCTTACAATGAGAGAGCACAGAAAAGCCAGCAGCTCTGAAACAGAAAAAAACCCAACTATCAAGAACAAACCCAGCATGAAAGCGAGCACAGCTGAGCATTTCATTGGTTTTCACATAGCTGACTTAATCACGATAAAAAGAAAAGTGACTGA